>NC_061111.1:82989669-83248239 GCF_002878395.1 Capsicum annuum
CACCGCCCGCTCATACTTAGAGAAGGCTACATAGAAGATGAAGAGGTTCATGGATAGGAAATCATGGACTTGTCGGTAGATAAGCTAGCTTGCACTCTAGTCTTTCATTGATATTTTTGCCCTCGCTCTATGAGTATGTGCGCCTATCTAGAATGTGCAAAGTAAAATAACAGTAGATCAACTGGATAGTATGGAAAAAATTCAAACCCAATTGTTGTATTTTGTGAAAAAGGATCTCCCTCTAAACCTAGTGAACATTCAAATATTTGTCCTACATTCATTCGTGAAGGTACTCCTAATAGGTTAAAGACCATTTCAATGCATATTCCATCTTGTAAATTGGGGATATCTTGTCTAGGCAAAATTTGGGAAATGATACTCTTATTTCCATGTCTTCCGGCTACTTTATTGCATACTTTGATTTCACGTTTATATAAAATATATACATGAATTGTTTTGGGATTCTAACTAAAATCACCCCTTTTCTGGATCCACCTCACATCAATAACCAGCCCCCTGGCACCTATAGGTAATTTGTGATAAGTTTCTTTTGAAGTAGATACCTGAATACCAAGTATAGCTCGTAACAATCTATCTTTCAGGTTATACGATGATTTTTTCATGACCTGGGGTTTTAATTTACCTACTAAAATATCACCTATCTCTACCCAAGATCCCAGCATCATAATTTCATTTTTGTTCAAATTACAGAGTAAATGGGCTTCTAAATGCAGTATTTCATTAGTGACTTTTTCAGGGCCTTGACTTATCACATGAGTCTGAATTTCATATTTTTGTATTTGAAAAGAAGTATAAATATCTTCATATACCAAACTCTCACTAATAAGTGCTACATCTTCAGAATTGGAACCCTCCCACGACATACAAGATACTAATACATTTTTCCCCAAAGCAAGTTCGCCACCAACCATAGCAGCACTATACGCTAAAATTTGTACCTTTTTAATGCATTTATCCTGAGGAACCTAGAGTTTTTGATGTATACAAGTTTTTTTATTGGAACATTGATATATAACTAATGGAGTTCTAAGAATATCTCCATTTCCCGCTAAAAGAATCTTGTTAGTATTGGTATAAACAACCCTTCCCTCGCGTTCGGCTATACTAAGAGCCCCCTAAAGAGGAACTGTTTGACGTTGCATATTAGAACTCATTAAACCTCGATTCACATCATTATGTTCGATAAAAGGAATGAGGGAAGATCCAATAGAAAAATATTGAAAAGGAAAAATACTTTGAAGATGAACTTGTTCCCATTCAATAGTCAAGAAAAATACAACCTGTTCTTTTTCTGAATATCCTGATTTAAAGATAATGAATTTCCTGCCGCTACCATATAGTATTCATATCTAACTGGTGAGAAATAAAGCATCCGTACCCCGGTTGACCTCTTATAAATTTCATAAAAAGGGCTTTCTAGATACCCTCAATAACCAATCCTTGCATGAATTGCTAAGGATCCAATAAGTCCAACATTGATTCCTCAAGATGTGTCAGTTGGGTAAATACGTTCATAGTGACTAGGATGGATATCTCATATCCAAAAACTAGCAGTGCGACTTTTCAGTTCTCCAGGGCCCAAATAACAATATTTTCTCCCATGAACTAGTTGTGTTAATGGATTAATTTGATCCAAAACTTGAGATAATGAGTGTAAAACGAAAAAGGATTCATAAGTAGTTGTTAATGAAGTTGAGGTTACCAGATTTTGAGGTGTCGGTATCAATTTATGCTGAATTGCTCTATATATAGTCCCCCAAAACATATTTTCTAAACTAACCATAGTCAATCCAAATTGATCTTGTAAAGGATCTGCTACAGAATGAATACATTTATTTTTCAAATAATTCATATCGACAAGTGCACCCATTCAAAATTTTAGCCCAATCAAATGATCAATGGCTGCCAATATATCTCGTGGTAACAAAAATTTATTTTTTTGGGGTATATCAAGGTTCAGTCTTCAGTTCATATTTTGTTGACCAATCCTTCCTAATTCATATCTTTGTTGAAAGAATTTCTTTTTAATTTGTGGTCTAATTAGTCAAAATCTTGCTTCAAACATAGGAGTTGCTAAGAGTCAAATTCGAGAAAAAGAATTGATGGTATGGGAAATCCTTCAAGAAGTTATGCAGAGACATCCTATATTGCTGAATAAAGCACCGACTCTGCATAGATTAGGCATACAAGCATTCTAGCCCATTTTAGTGAAGGGGCACGCTATTTGTTTGTATCCATTAGTTTGCAAGGGTTTCAATGCTGATTTTGATGGAGATCAAATGGTTGTTCATGTACCTTTATCCTTGGAGGCTCAAGTAGAGGCCTATTTACTTATGTTTTCTCGTATGAATCTTTTATCTATGGCTATTGGGGATCCCATTTCTGTGACAACGTAAGATATGCTTATTGGACTCTATGTATTTTAGAGCAGAAATCACTGAGGTATTTTTGTAAATAGATATAATCCGTGTAATGACAGAAACTATCAAAATCAAAAAAGAAGTGACAATAGTTACTATAAGTATACGAAAAAACCATTTTTCATATTCCTATGATGCAATTGGGACTTATCAGCATAAACGAATCAATTTAGATGGTCCTTTGTGGCTCCGGTGGCGACTAGATCAACGCGTTATTACTTCAAGAGAAACTTCTATCAAAGTTCACTATAAATCTTTAGGTACTTTTTATGAGATTTATGGACACTATCTAATAGTAAGAAGTCTAAAAAAACAAATCTTTTTTATATACATTCGAACCACTGTTGTTCATATTTCTCTTTATCAGGAAATTAAAGAATCTATACAAAGGTTTTCTCGGGCCTATTCATAGGGTACCTAACATAATTCTATGATACCGTGGGACTTTGGGGCTCTACGGTTCAACTAGGTACATAGTTCTAAAATTTATACGCGAATCAAGATTGATAAAAGAATGTTTTACAATCACTGACTCAAACCCATTGTCGAATCCTACTCTGCGGAATATGGAGGTACTTATGGCAGAATGGGCCAATCTAGTCTTTCACACTAAAGCAATAGATGGAACTGCCATGAAATGACTTATTAGTAGATTAATAGAGCACTTTGGAATGGCATATACATCACATATCTTGGATCAAGTAAAAACTCTAGGATTCCAACAAGCTACTGCTATATCCATTTCATTAGGAATTGATGACCTTTTAATAATACCTTTTAAGGGATGGATTATTCAAGATGCTGAACAACAAAGTTTGATTTTGGAAAAAACACCATCATTATAGGAATGTACATGCAGTAGAAAAAATACGTCAATCCATTGAAATATGGTATGCTACAAGTGAATATTTGTGACAAAAAATGAATTTGAATTTTAGGATGACTGACTTTTTAATCCAGTTTATATAATGTCTTTCTTAGGAATTAGAGAAAATTTATATTAGGTACATCAATATGGTTAGGGATCATTAAGGTACGACTCTTAGCATATTCCTTTATGCCTTTTGAATAAATCTAGAGCCTTAATTAGCAGATTCATTAGAAATCTGTATTGGAAGACTCAATTCCTTAGATAAGCCTAGTACATAATCACTGATAAGATCATTCTTGAAATTAACAAATAATGTTTAGGAACTTTGAAGCAAGTTGATATTAGAAGACTAAACTCGTAGCTTACTTAGATCAATAAGTTCAAGAATTGACAAACCTGCCTTCCTTCTGTGAAACTCACTTTGTTGGATTGTTGGAAGCAGATGAGCCCGTGCAAGCATTAGAACATATCTTTTTATGATCTACAGAGTCCTTATGGCTTGCTCCTAAAAAGAATAATCAAGCAACCTTCTTCTTTGACACAGAACAGATATTCCATTCTTTGCTTTCCCAGCACTGACCTCTCTGGTCGAATGTTAGAGTTGGCTCTACTTCAACTAATAGTTTTTAAGTCAAAAATCACTTTCACATCTCATATGACATCTGTACCAACAAACTTCTTCAGACACCGGTAAGGTAAGTAGCTACTCCAGCCGATCTAACTCCAGAGGATCTAGCTTATTTGTTGGATTGGTTAGCTCCTTCTCCTTTAGGAGATGCAACAAGACTACGTTTTCATCTAAGTTTTGTTCCTTAATCCACGCTAATAAAAAGAAAAGTATAGCTACTCTACTTTAGAATATATCCAGCTTCCCTCCAGGTCTCAATTAGGATATGTGGTCCTATCCTAAAAGAAAGATCCTATCTTGCCTCCCTGAAATAAAGGGTTTTAACTACCTCTGACAATGCCTCCCCTTCCATACCTATTCCGCACGGTCTCGCTCCTTTGAATTTTTTTTCAATAAAATATGACCCTTTTAGTAGCTATAGTGTCATACTTAGGTAATGAAATTCTCGACCAACCCTATCCCCTAACCCTCAAAGTGAAAAAGGTGCATCTTTCTCGGAGTCTACGTCAGCTTCTTCTCTTTCTTGAGCCTCCCTTATTGGCCATGCATCGGAAGAGACCAATTCTTATAAGGAGGTTTTTTATTCTCCTAGTCCTCATCTACTTCCACCTCGACGCTCAAAAACTAATCCATTGAGAGTTCTCCCAATAAGTAGAAAGAGAAATTAGAGTTTCTATCTAAAAACCAGCAGAGACATTGGACGGGGGAAATCCTTCGAGCATTCAAGAAAAGCTTAGAGACAGTTGATCCACGAGGAAATATTGAAAAGATTCCCAACAGAGAAATGGTGAAAGCTTTCAACTTAGATTTTTTCCTTAGCTGATTATTACTCTATCCTTCTCATTATATTATCATAAACTCCTATCCCTCCTGCTTTCTTTAAGGCTCTTTTCATTTAACAATAGATGAATCGAGTTAATCGATCCCATCTATTGTTAAAGGATTCGATAGCCTGGGAAAAATTGATGGAAAGCTCTTTATGAGACCTCTTAAAGCAAGGTAAACAAATACCCTGAGAGCACAACCCAAGCATAAAGCTTTCCTTCTCATAATAGTATGATTTTCTCCCATTAGTCTAGCTCTTTCGATGGGTCACTATAGTATTTTAGACCTTTACTTTTTATTGACTTACCCTACCCCTTAAGGTAAGAAATTATGGGGGAATCAATTGTTACAATTTCATATTACAACCTAGCCCCCTTTGCTTGCTTGATTGAGGGATACAAATTAATAATATTACTAGATTCGATAGTAATAAAAGATCCTTCTCATTTGAGGGTGGGGACTAAAATGGTAAGGACGATCGATATTTCTTTCAAAAATAGAGAATTCAAAGAAAAAAGGTGGCAATCTACCACTAATAAAGCGTTCTATCCATTTATGATTCCCCTAAATCCTAGCTCGCTTCATCGGTTGGGAAAGTATAAGAGGGCGTCCTTCAAGCCCTTTGCTTTATTTTTAGCAATTCTTTCATCTCTTCTTTACAACCTTTTCAATTGTCTCTTTCTTTCCTTCTAGTTTTTAAAAAGGCTGGCTACTAACCTTATTCAATTGTGGCTAAGGAAAAAGAAACCTCACTATTACCGACACTGGTATAGACTATAGACACATTTTGGTGTCCTTTTCTCCTGGTGCCCACAACCTTTTCCTATCAGCTCAGATTTTATATAGTATAGTGGATGGGTTATTAGTTAACTGCTATCCCCTTTTTACCTATATTTGGAGACGTGTCACTGTTGTTTGTGCAGGCTGGTGTTCTTTCTGATCTTGCGATGAGCTTTAGCCATTCTTTGTTACTTTAAGCTATAACATGTTCCATTACAGAAAAAATAGTTATGAAGCAGTTGTTATTTGTTAGAATATCTCGTATGAGATGTCCGGTTTTATGAGGAATATTAGGACTTCACTTTACCTTTTGAAGGAACTACTATTATATCGACCTATGGTTTGTCTAGTTCCTAATCAGTTAAGTAAGTTTTCAGTGGTCTGATCTTGTTATAATCTGTCAGCCTCACTACCTTTAATGTTGTGTGATTGAATGTTAAAGAAGTGTCATCTTAAGTGTTGGTCTTGGTTGGAGTTAGTTTACCAAAATGAACAGTGGAAAGCAATATTATTACAATACCAAAAAGAACTTGTCATAGGAGCAGTCAAAAAAGAAGAGGCTTTTTCGACAACAAAGAAAGAAATTGTATAAGTAAAGAGAAAAATAGCCAGTCCCATTGGGTAGTCGAGAGTGTTATGTAAAAAGGACTAAGGAGGATCCTATCCGCCAAGAGAAGGAAGAGGAGTAGGACCTACCATTAGGGGAAGAATCGAATGACTACGAGATAAACAATGAGACAAAGGAGAGAACTTAGACAATTCACTTTGAGTACAGGGAAGTCTGCTGGTAGGAATTCCTCAGGGCATATTATGGTTTTTCACTTAGGGGGTGGATCAAACTGATTGTAGTGAAGAATTTATCTGTAATGAAAGACGGAGGATATATTTGGGAGAAAATACCTTGTGGTATTTGCTCTTCTCCTTGTCCTCTTTTTTCATTGTATCTCGGCGGGAGGGGGGATTCTCAAAGGATTTCTTTCTGCATGTGACAGGAGGAGATCTCCCTTCTTTGACCCTTTTGACCCTCCCTAAAGAGATGGGTAACAAACCTTTCCCCAGCCAGAGGTTTAACCTATTCCGCGCACTATGGTAGTTCCAGAATTAGAGCTCCCTTTTCTTTCGGATAGGTAAAAAAGAGAAGTGCTTCAGACCTGACTAGCGTTCTTCTTTCAAGAGAGAAATAAAGCAAGGCACCTCCGAATCTATCTTGGTATACTCGACAAGTAGTTCCTGGTTGAAAAGATAATAGAGGCTGCATTAGCGCAGAATGGGTTTTCCCCCCAGATGCTTTTATGCCGAAAGTGGGAAATCTGCAGCATCATTTTTAGTCACCCTAATTGGGCGGAAACTGCTATCACCAAAATACCTTAAATAGGTATTTTTCCCAGATGGAATGGGAGGGCTTGCGATAGAGTCTACCCTATCTAAGGGTGATTTACGTGAGCCAGTTTTGGGTCTGAATGGCTTCGACTGCCTGATAGACCCCTATTGTATTGGAATTAGGCGCCCATCTTTTTACTATTGTCAATGAATATATTCTATGTTTGATTCTACTCCATGTTAGAACATTTTTGTGAATGCTATTCTGATCTAAGTGGTCTTATTCTTTGTCCCATGCTATGAAGCATTACTTCTCTTTTAATTCTAAATTCAATAATACGATTGATACAATTAATTGGTCTGTGCACCTCTCTTATTACTTTTTTGTATACCCCTATTCTTCGGACACAATTCAATTCTTCTACAGCAAAATCTCAATTTGTGGAAAGCCTTCGATGGCTTTCTTATGAAAACATCAATTTTTATTTAGGTATAGACAGGATCTCTTTATTCTTCATGCTATTGACCATATTTCTGATCCCTATTTGGATTTTAGTGGGTTGATATGGTATGAGAAGTTATGGGAAATAGTATATTACAACATTTCTAATTCGTGAATTTATAATGATCGCTGTGTTTTGCATGCTGGATCTTCTACTATTATATTTTCTTCCCGAAAGTGTGCTAAACCTTATGTTGTGCAAAGCTGAGTATCTTCTATTCACTGGGATAAATCCTTTCCTCTATAGGGGCCTTGTGCAGTAAACCACCTACAGGCGGTCGTCCTTCATCCTAAAGTAGTCCCCGCGATGCTTTTGGGAAGAGGGGTAATCTTGTGTGTAAGTATTACATTTCTAGTTAAACCCTCCCATCCCAACTAAGTTGGACCAAACCTGCCAGACACATCTTTTTCTTTTTGGGAGGGTACTCTGAGCAGTGGGTACCTCGTAGGACCTCGACCCGCCTACTTGGGTCTTGTATGGATATGCAAGAAGCGGTGCTCCTAGGTGTGTGTAGGGGTTGTATTTGTTCGCGAGAAAGGATTCCTCATCAAGTAAGTTTGGGGGTGTAGGCACACTTGTACAAATTCGGGTAACGGATTCAAGGGAGAAAGAGAAAGGAAACTATACCCAACCAGGGATGGACATAAACTCATAAGCTATCAAAGATAAGGATAATTGTCCAGGTCTTATTGTAAAAGAAAAAAGCCACGTCTCCATAGAAAACGAGTTGCTTCCTCTATCATTGTTGGGGAGATCTTGGAGAAGAAACATTAGGATAAGTTCCTAAAACAAAGGGGATTGGAGGACCAACCCATTTAGATAATTCAGAAGAAAGACTGTTGGCAGCAAGTAGAGAGATTTTTTTCCCTCTTCAAAACACAAGGAAATGTGGGCAGGGTAGAGCTCAGCAGAGGGTTTGAGAATAGGGTAGGCTCCTATCCTTAAGATTCAGATAAGAAAAGAGTACCAAACCTTTATGCTCCGTACAAGTGCTGCATACAAGTTTGAGCCAAGATGATTGAGAAAGATTCAACCAATTTGAACCGCTCACATCACCATAGTAGTAGCGTAAAGGCCGAAAGTTGGGGGGAAGCCATAACATAAGGCTATTACTGTCACACTTCTCTCTCTCTCTCTCTCTGTGAGAGTGATACACTATGTGAACAACCCAACTATACCCTATATGTGCTCTACAGGCCGCACATAATCTTTCTCCCCAACAAGCCCTTTTTTTATTTGGAAGACGGGCATTGTGTTAGGTTCAAAAGGCATGGTTTTTAGTATGTATCCATATAGGGACCCCACTAGTCTGGCTAGCTAGTGTACATTTCTTTTGGGTGATATCTGAACCCTATGGGTGAATATCTCCCGCAATGTAAGCATCATTGTTTGACACCACTCGAGAAGTAACAGATTTGTCTGTCCAGGCTAAAAATACATGCATAGATAGTGGTTTAATTCCAAGGCCGATGGCGGAAGCTCAAGAAGGAACCGTATGATATGGAAGTCTCATGTACGGTTCTCTGAGAAGGGAGTGGCCACCTACTGGAGCTTCAACCAAGAACCACCGATCAATTCTGCTTTGGGGCCACCCCTGACTCTATCATTTTTATAGGGGTATGGGGTTCGAGACAAAGAAAGATCAAGGCAGCATATCAGTTGTTCCTTTATACTTTACTTGGATATGTTTTTATGCTATTAGCTATTCTGTTGATTATTCTCCAAACAAGAACAACCATTTACAAATCTCATTAACCACTGAATTTAGTGAACAATGCCAAATCTTTCTATGGATTGCTTCTTTATCCTCTTTCACTGTCAAGGTACCTATGGTACCAGTTCATATTTGGTTAGCCAAAGCTCATGTAGATGTACCTATGGCAGGATCTGTTATCTTGGAAGGAATTGCTTTAAAATTGGGAACCTATAGGTTTTTAAGATTTTAAATACCCATGTTTCCTGAAGCAACACTTTGTTCCACTCCTTTCATTTATACTTTAAGTACCATTGCTATAATATATACTTCCTCAACCACTTTAAGGAAGATCGATCTAAAGAAGATCATTGCTTACTTTCCAGTAGCTCATATAAAACTGGTGATTATTGGTATGTTTAGTCGGGCGATAGCTGTTAGGTCACCTATTTTGAGTTATAGACACATAAGGCCAAAACATATGTGCCGGGCGTGTGACCCATCAACCTACTAGAAATAAGGGCCGTGGAGAGGTTCCATATTATCGAGATAAAGGACAGCACTTCTGTACGTGATCGTAGTATATTACGTCATCTTGTCCCCACTGCATCGAAGAGTACCCATGCACTATATTTCGGTTCACTGATAAAGAAGATAGCATTAGGGTGGGGGTCTACAATATGATACTAAATTATGACCATGAGAGATACATGCTAACTATGGGTAGGAAGAGGTGGAATCTTTTATTAGGTAAGGGAAGAAGGGCCCTAAGCATGACAGATGTTGTACACTTGAGTGGTGAAGGAAAGAGAGACCTTACCTTTTGTCCTAAGCCTGTTCAAACATACGATTCCCATAGAAGATCAAGTTGGTGAGCCATGTGATAGGAAACCTTCCTGCATAGTTCAAAGAGCACTAAATTAGAATGAGAGGTTTTCCACCATATCATTTCATGCAAGGGGAGCTCGCTCAATTGACAGATTTGTCTGACTCATATTTTACTTCTAACCACATTTTTGATAGCCCGATGTAGTGATGTTAATTATGGTTACATTCATAAGTAGATTGGTCCATCTTTATTCCATTTCATTTATGTCTGAGGATCCATATAGCCCTTGATTTATGTGTTATTTATCCATTCCTACTTTTTTATGCCAAAGTTGGTGACTGGAGATAACTCTCTTCAATTATTCCTAGGATGGGAGGGAGTAGGTCTTGCTTCATATCTGTTAATTCATTTCTAGTTTACATAACTTCAGGCAGATAAAGCAGCTATAAAAGCTATGCTTGTCAATCGAGTAGGTAATTTTGGATTAGCTCCTGGGATTTTGGGTTTTTTTACTCTATTTCAAATAGTAGACTTTTCCACCATTTTTGCTCTGCTAGTACCCCCCAAAATTCTTGGATTACTTGAAATATGAGATTGAATGCCATAACTCTTATTTGTATTTTATTTTTTGTTGGTGCGGTTAGGAAATCTACACAGATAGGATCGTATACTTGGTCATGTGATGCCATGGAGGGTCCTACTCTAGTATCCTATTTGATTCATGCAGCTACTATGGTAACAACTAGCATTTTCATGATAGCAAGGTGCTCCCCTTTATTTGAATACCCACAATGGCTTTGATTCTTATTACTTTTGTAGAAGCTATGACGTCATTCCTTGTGGAAACCATTGGAATATTATAGAATAATCTAAAGAGGGTCATAGCTTATTCAACTTGCAGTCAATTAGGCTATATGATCTTTACTTGCGACATCTCTAACTATTCGGTTAGCATGTTTCACTTAATGAGTCACGTTACTTTCAAAGTATTACTATTCCTGAGTACAGGTTTGGTGATTTATGCCATATTGGATGATCAAGATATGCGAAAGATGGGGGGATTGTTTCCTCGTTCTATTTTACCTATGCCATGATGCTTATGGGGAGCTTATCTCTAATTGGATTTTCTTTTCTAACTGGATTTTATTCCAAAGATATGATCTTAGAGCTTGCTTACACTAAGTATACCATTAGTGGGAACTTTACTTTCTGGTTGGGAAGTGTCTTTGTCCTTTTCACTTCTTATTACTTCTTTCATTTAGTTTTTCTAACATTTCTAGTACGAACTAATTCATTCGGGTGAGACATCTTACGATATCATGATGCACCCAATCCTATGGCCATTCCTTTAATACTTCTAGCTCTGAGGAGTATCTTTGTAGGATTCTTGGCCAAAGTGTGACCTGTTAGCCCATACGTAAGTACTGTGATAAAATGGTTGTTGCTCACCCAGCACGATCGTACGAGGTCACAATTCACCCAACACGATCATCCGGGGTGAACAAAAATTAGGGATCAGATGCGGACAAAATTCCCACTAATGGCTGAGATGTTCAGTTAACTACCTCTTTTTTTGTGGGGAAACCCTACGAGTGATTAGAAAAGGGAGAAGAAAAGAGGCCTTAGTGAAATTTCATAATTAGTGAAGAAGTGTAAGATTAGCTGCCCGATAGTATGGAGTACTGACCACACCGAGGGACATGCCCTAAAACTTAGGACGAGAATAAGCGAAATCAATGTGTTCCAATTTCTCACCTTGCACCAACCATCCAATGGACCATGGACTAAATGACCACTACCTGAAAGGACTATGTCCAGGGTACCGCCCCTTCCCCTAGCCTACAAGGTACATCTCAAACCTATGGACTGCTATAACTATCCAAGAAGACACTCAAAATTGGAAGGATAAACAAACCCACCTGGTGGACTATGGAGCTACAAGTCCCATGACACAGGAGAGGAATTCTTTCATAATCCAAGGTCATGGGTGGAAAAGAGGGCCCACTTGGAGACTTGGGATCTCAGCATGAAATGAAAAGGTTTCAACAAGCCGACTGGCCAAAGAGAATCAACTAGTTTAGTTTTGATCTACGTAGGCTCATAATAGGGAATACCCTAACCCTGGGAATCAGGGCCTGGCCATCTTTCTTTTATGAAAAAGAGGGCCCACAAGTCAACAGTTCAATGTTTTGATCTTGTTCGATTCATGATCGCATCTGCAAACCTTATCTCATGAGCTTTAGCGGTGTTTTTCATTCTTAACCCGATCCTTAGAAGCCTTTCCAAAGTCAACCTAACCACTTACCTTTGGAAAGGAGGTAAATAGGCCTTCCCCTTACCCCTTTCTATATAATAGAAGAAAATTAGATATGTGTATATAGAATTAGCCAGATCATTTGAAGCATGAACAAAATCACCTTTGTTGTGAAGGCCTATCGAGTTCTTTTGTTTTCAAAGGTAGTTTTTATATTTCCTTGGACCAATGACTTAGTTGTTCAGTACTGCTAACTATTTTAGGAGGATGATGCCCTATAGGGACTACTAGTAGCTTCGGTTGTTGAATATCATGTAAGTTAGGTTATGGTTGTATTGGCTGCAAGCGAAATGTAGGCGCTTTAGGTGTGTGTTGACCAGGCACTCTCGCTACATGTAATGTCATCTGCATGGTAGAGGTAGTGTGGTGATTGACCTTAACGCTAATGGTGATCCCCAAGGTTCAACAAATGAATAAAGCTATGGTCGTACCCGGATAGAGATGGTGGTCTTTCTCTGATGTCTTTAAGCTGGCCATAATAGAATAGATAGGCGAAGCAGTCAATAGAAGTTTGTTCTTGCTTATCGATATATAGTATGTTTGCTTCCAAGCTCAAACCATTTGAAACAAAATTGCTACTTTTTTCTTATTATTGATAGAGTGGTATTCTCCACCCCTGTCAAATAAAGTAGAGGAGGAGAACTAGAAGAGAGAAAGAAAAAGAGAAAAGAATTGACAAGTCTAGTGGGGGAAGAATGGCTGACACATTGACTGCCCTCGATAGATAAAAAAAACCCACACTGTCTAACCTAACCCCTAGGGCAGACCCCAACCGAAAGGCGCTAGATGGACTAAGGGAAAGTGATATAAAGAAAGAAGCTAGCCCTATGTGTAAAACTTACCGTAGGATAGTCTTTCTCTAATAAGAATAAAGAAAGTTTTTCGGGCAAGACAAGAAAGGAACTCTCCCTTTGAAACCAAGGGATAAGAGCTGATTGCTGGCAATGACTTGGTGAAAGGAATCTATAAAAGAAGGTTCTCAAACTAGGTTACGACCAACGTAGAACAACTAAGTTCAGTTGAACACAGCAACAATTCTAAGGGAAGGATCTAGCTTGAAAGGAATGTACGGGCGTAGGCTTAATAGTGAGCACAAACCCCTCTGCAACTAGATATGAGATCAATGACAATAATAAAATAACTTTGTCAAGAGAAAGTCTTAGCCCAATAAATGCATTTCAAAGAGAGATTAAAGATTAAGATTTTCTGATGCAGTGCAGGCACTAAATGGAAAAGATAGATAAAGGAATAACCCACCAGAAGGGCATACCTCAAGGGGCACTAATCCCCCCCAACAAAGATCTATCTGTGCAAACCCAACCTATGGATAGAAGAAAAGATGCAGGAAAGAAAAATGAAAAAATAAATCCAAATTTGCTTTGGAAGTGTGAGATAGGAAGACAGGGAGTACGCAGCCGAACAACCGCTGGGGCTTCCAGAAGTGATAGCTGAACTAATCAGATGGTCCGCCCTAAACCTGGAGCTGACATTTAAATCAGAAATTGACATCAGGTTCCAGCTATCCAAAAAACATAGACTAAAGTGGAAGATCACAAAATACAATACAATAAGGGGGTCATTAGACCATAGCTTATGAAAAGGAAGAAGCTAATCAATCAGAATTGAGACTGGAAGGAGAGGCGAAAAAGAGATTTTCGAGCCTACAAGTACCAAACAACAGCAGCTTTTTAGCCGTTGCACGCTAGCTTATACTTTAGGGGTATAGTAGGGGTACCCCTTTCTCAAACTTTTCTGTAATATAAGGTAAGCTCTTTGGAACCTTAGTTTTGGAGTTTTCCCCAACCAAGCTATACTTTACTAATAAAAAGGAGTTTCTTCTTTTCAGCTGAATTGCACTGCCGCATAAATATTGGATCCACTGGGCTGGATGAGAAACCTTCTATCTGGCATCTGTACCAATAATAGAGTGGCTTTCTACGTTTTATCAGAAAAGAAAGATTGAGCAAGTCAAAGGAGAAAGGAGTTGTCCCCCCTTCTTTGGTAACCCGCTGCCGCATATGTCGAAAAAGAAAGAGCAGAGAAGGAACAACAACCATTTGACTTTGGCACATGAGGTGGCGGGTTTGGCTAGGTAACATAATGGAAATTTATTGTATGGAAAATCATGGAATGACGGTTCGATGCCATCCTTGGCATCGAGGAGTGGTGAGCAGCACGGAACTTGTTTCATTCAAATGGCACAGTATTAGGGTAAGAGGCTTTCCTTTGTTATAGAAATCCACAGACAAGATTCTAGAACTTCCAAACCAAAGAAAGGCAAGATGAGAAGGGGCTTTTTACATTACGCTTTAATAGAATAAATTTGATAAGGGTAGAATAGGACCTATGGTCAATCGAAGGTGCTGTACCACTTGAACTCCAAACTATCTCACCTTCAATCCATCTTTGTCTAGCCAGCTCATAACCAACTATTAGACCAAGGCTGGCACAACCAAATTGGTTGAGGAAAAGGAAACCCCAGCGACCAAGCACTCCCACCCCGAAAAGCGGAGACCAAAGAACCTTAAGGTTATCAAGGACATGTCTGAAGAGGAGGCGGGTGCCCTCTAAGTTGACCACCCTATCCACTAATGGACTATGATGGGGGGAAGGAGAACAGGAATTGATCGAAAACCCAAACTGCTTGACTGACCCCTTCATAGTCTATTTATTAACGTTGGGGATAGCTGGAACCAATCAGAAGTGCAAATCATGGAAGAAAAGTCGAGAAACAGACCACAGCGCAGCGACTAGGACTTATGTTGGAGGGTTTTGAGCATGATCTAACACTCATGTAGTGGCAAGGATCCGCAACTCTCGAAGGGGCCACTAACCACCTGAATCACTGTAGCAAACCTTCTCTTTACTCAATGGATAGCGCTTATTCTCTTTCAATCAACAAAATGAGAAATGAAAAAAAAGGACTTTATTGAAGAGCCTTTGCACCTGAAATAGGACTAATGCAGATCAACAAGAATGGTCTGGGTTTTCGAAAAGATGAAGATGCAAGGGATAAAGAGACAGTCCTTTGAACAACTAAACTGACATAAAGATTCTAGCTCATGCCCACTTAGAGAAGATGGAGATTCTTGGACGGGGAAAAAAGGCACTAGACATTTATTAAACAAGACCAAGAACAAAGCTATACCATGCCCTCAGGAGAAAGCAGTGATGATTAATATTAATGTTGCCCTCGAAGACTAGTACAAGAAGGTATTTGCTGATTTCTATCAACATGGTGTATTTCTTAGTAGAGGGGCATGAAAAGTAGAGACTTTGACCATAGGGATAAATTGATAAACATTTTTATTGAGGAAGAGAATCCAGGATGAACATTTTTCATTCACTATACGCTGACTGGATGCATAGTCGTGTGATCAATTGATGGATGGGGGAATTGCGTGAATGATGAGACTGGCCTAACCTAAAGTCTAGGATTTTCCCTCTCTTGATGGCGAATCTTGATTGACTAACACTAGGAACTGATTCAGAGAAAGAAGGAGCATGTCATGAGATAGGCGGTGGAGAAATTTTTGATAGTGAATTACTTGACTCGATGGATGGAGAGAGAGCCCTTTAACTCAAGCATGAAATCAATGTTGAGTCAACAATCATTAAGATGGGTACCACCAAGCGATATCGAGACTAGCCCCTTGTATAGGTATAGGGTTCCAAACCTATGTTTCTTCAAGTATCCTATAAATCTAATTAAAGTGGGGACTTTAAAGCTTGACTAAGAAGGGAGAAAGTTGACTTTGAGAAATAAAAAGGGCTCCCTAACTGTAATAAAAAACCAGCACTAATGATCAAGAAAGGTCCCTTTTACTATAGATAGGGTCTTAGCACTTTACTAATACCAAACATATATAAGGATGACTTTTTTCAGCTTGATCAGAATAGATTCTATGATTGAATAGCAGATGTTCTACTTTGTAGTATAAAATCGGTGAGATAGATAGAGAGGGGACTATTTCATACCTACTAACTTCTAGGATGAGAACTAGGTCCCTTGTTTTTGGAAGGAAGAGTTCCAGCCTTTGTTACCCCTCGGTAGAGTGGGTCTACTTAGCGAATTGGCAGGGCATGGAGATCTATTGATCAATATGAATCTCGAGAGTGTATGTTGATCGCTGCCTCCTTATCCTGGAGGCTCTCCAGCTGGGAAGGGGCTTGCTATCATAATATTTTCTCTTGGTGTATGTGAAAAAGAGTGACAAACTCATTTTTCTTCTGTCATAGGTTAAATAACAAGAGTCAGCATCCAACATTAAGTCTATTGTTCCTCAGTAGCTTAGTGGTTGAGCGGTCATCTGTCAACTGATTGGGCATAGGTTTGAATCCTACTTGGGGAGATTTTTGAGTTATCGCTTTTCTAACCTAGCGCTTGCCTCAGTGGTAGAGTGGTCAGCTGTTAACTTATTGGTCGTACGTTCGAATCCTACTTGGGGATATTTTTGAGTTATTGCTTTTCTGACCTAGCTCTTGCCTCTAGTGGTGTCTTTCTCCTTTGTTTCTAAACTAGAAGAATCGTGGGACATCAAAAGCGGTAAGTTGTTTGTTGTAGTGTCTTTATTAGCCGAAAGGAATTAGTCTTCACTAGCGTCATTTGAATAATGGACAAGAAAAGGGTTACTGTTTAGCATAGATGGATGTGGCCCAATGGCTAAAGCTCCGCTAGCTTCTTGTAGACTGAACTCTTTTACCTTTAGGCTCTGATTTTTTTTTTGGGGAAATGGTCTAATTTACTAGTGGAAACGAAGTTCTTAAATGACTAAATTCTCCTGGAATTCTAGCTAAGCTAATTGTATTAGTTACTTTCAATTAAATCAATAAGCTTTTTGATTAATTTAGGGCGCCGCCTCCTTCTTAGAATTAGAACCCATTGACGGGGCCCTCAGCCTAGGAAGAGGAGAGTGGTCGAGTAGTCAAAAGTGGCAGACTGTAAATCTATTGAAGTTTTTCAACAGGGGTTTGAATCCTGCGTCTCCCACTTATTTGTTGTAGACTTTAGAGAAGAGAAAAGAGGCATTCTTCAGCGTAGGAAGGCCAACCGAGCTAAGCTCTTTTTTTTTTATCGTGTTGTGGAGTGAAATTATATCATATGTTAGTTAAAGAGGTTGGCGAACTACAATGAGCTATAGATTTCCCATCTATATCCAATCCCAATGAGAATAGAAGTGAGTCGCTTCTGGCCTGTCTTATAGTTATAGTCTTTTAGCTTATGTAGTCGTCGGTATTCCTACATGCATACGTCTGCCAAAATTCCTTCTTGGTTCAGGATAAAGCCAAGTCGATACATACGATAGGTAAAGGAAAAACCCCCATTTCATAGAGCCTGGAGAATGCAAGTTTGATCAAAGATTGGAGAGAAGAGGTAGAAGAAAGGGCTCAGGATGGATTTAGGAGTCTTTGTGTAATCTGTATGCAGTGAGATTCGCACGTATGGTAACAAGAGGGTTTGCATCTATATGTGTAGTGTAGATCTTATGCCTACCTACTGTATTTCTTCCATGATCTATGGGTCTACTGGAGCTACCCACTTTGACCAATTAGCCAAGATTTTGACCGGATACAAAATCAATGGTGCTCGATCTAGTGGTATTTTTAACGGAATTCTATTTATCGCTGTTGGATCAATATTCAAGATCACTGCAGTTCTTTTTCGAGCAGCTGCTGGATGGCCGCCTATAGGTGTAATGGTAGGATGGGTGGTATCGCTCTACGACCAAACCTTCTAACCGCGTGCGGGCCATTCTTATAGCATGTAAAACTCATCATTACCTCGTAAGGACATTGAGACCATAGCATGTTACACGAAAGCGCCACTTGATGTTCCAGCTTTTGACAGGAATATTTTTCATCTTTTTCTTGGGAAAATTGCATATTTTCAAGCAACCAAGGTTGCATTTAATACTGGTTTTTAGTGTTTCAGGGTAAGGAGCTGACTGAAGGAAAAGACTCAAAAAATTAGCTCAAAAATATTTCTAATGGTCAAAATGGTGGACCATCAGTTTTGTGATGTACCACCAACTCAATTGTCATATCGAGGCAGAACCCATAAATTCTGAAGACCAAGCGATGAACCATGTGGTGGACCATTAGTTTTGTGATAGACAATCACTTTGGCCATCAGTACTCAATAGAACCACACATCATAAAATACTCAGCGACAGCCAACATGGTGGACCGTCGATCTTACGATGGACCACCACTCCAGCCATCAGGTGTATCCAGAAGCTGACTCTCCAGTACCATCAGCGATGGTCAAGATGGTGGACAATCAATTTTGCAATGGACCCCCATTTAGACCGTTAGTCTTATCCATAAAGTGACCCTCTAGGATCAACAACGACGGACCAAATTGTGGACCATTAGCCTTGCGATGGACCACCACTTTGGCCATCATTTTGGATGCGGATTTTATATTATTTGAATTTTAAATTCTTTTTATGTGGGAACATATAAATACCCATTTTTAGGTTTTTTGGAATATTTTTTATCCATTTCTTATCTTTTATTAGGATTTTTCTATACTGAAAATACATTGTTACATAGTTTTTCTCTAAGATTCATTAGAGATTTGTGGGTTTAGATTAATTTATCATATTTTCTATTGAAGATTGAAGAAGAATAGTTGTGATTTTTGTAAGTAAACTTTGAATTAATATATGAATAACACAATGGTTTCTTCTCTTTCTTGGGTGGAAATGTGTGGCTAAGCTCCCTTAACTTAGGTTATGGGTACCTTGATGTGAAAAGATAATTTTGTGTTGTGAATCTAGTAGATTCCCATGAGTAATTGATATTTCATAAACTCTTCTTCACTTTAATGACTTTTCTTGGTTGCAAACTCGAAAAGTGAGCCAAAGAACAACACTTGTTCAAAGAGAAAAGTGCTTGTTGAAAAATAAGGGTTTTCATAAATCTAAAGGCTTTAACCTTTAGATAGAGGGTAGATTCCTTAACCGAATCAACCCATGTGAGATTATAGTTGAATTAATACTATGTTCCTTAAGTTTGAAAGAATTAAGGGATAGTTTACTCATTTAGGTTAAGAAACTAATTGGTAAACCATAGAATTCAATTACTCTTGCAATAAGAATTGTTCATTGGGAATCCACATTAGCTTAAACCGTAGCTGCTTAAGAATCTTGGTAACCATAACTCTAGTTTGACTTCTCTTATTAAATTAGCAATATAACCTACACTTGGATTACTTTCTGCGACAAACATTTGAATATAATTTATAAATCAAAATCCCCCTCTATTTTGGAACCTTTGATCAAAAGTCTAGTATTAAACACAATACTTAATGAACGCAGTATTCCCTATGAGATTCGACACCCAACCCAGTTAGGTTCTATATTTGACAGTGGCCGTTTACACTTTCTAACGAGAGTTATTATTTGGGCATATCAAACTTGGCGTCGTTGCTAGGGAATACTGTTGTTAATTAAATTTATGTTTGTTAATTAACCTTTGGTCATGTTTCCTAAATTTTACTATTGTTTATCATTTTTGGTCTGTGTAGGGTAGTTATTATGCATGCCAAATAAATGGAGATCGAGTGAACCATTATTACCATTACATATGAAAATGCAGTTAATTGGTAGAATGGCAGATCCCCAAGATGCTGAAAGACTAGCCGCTCTGGCTAGAGCTAAACTAAATTAGCAGAATTACGGCCAACAGGCGCATCATCCTAATCCTGACAATGATGATTTGGGGGATGATGATTTGCTAGATCCTATTAATCCAAGGTGTGTAGAGAATAAGGTTGCACCAGTGAATCAGAATGCAAACATAAATCGTCCCTTTAGGGAAAGATAAGAACATCAACCAGTGAAGTTTGATCTGAATGAAAACAAAGATGGAATGGATGGAGTAGGTTCTACTGGAGCTATCATTCCTCCGCCTCTAGCACCAAGAGCTAAATTTAATATTACCAATATGATGATTCAACTCCTTCATCTTAAGGGGTTTTTTTATTGGTCTTCCTGCATATGATCCAAACATGCATTTGGTGAATTTTGTCACCATTTACAAATCCTTTGATAATCTAGGAGTGGGTCAGAATACTATTCGCCTGTATTTGTTTCCGTTGTCTCTGTATAGAGAGGCTACACTAGGGCTAAATGAACTAACTCCTAACTCTATAGTCAACTGGAGGTAGTTGAAGAGGCTTTCCTCGAAAGGTTCTTTCCACTCTCCAAAAGGGTACGATTGAGGGATGAAATCAGTAACTTCTGACAGCTTCCTACTGAAGCTCTTCATGAGACCTAAAGGAGATTTAAAAAAAGATGATGTAATGCCCAAACCATAACATGAAGGATATTCAGTTGATGTATACTCTTTATTGGGCTATGAACTCTATTACAAAGACAGTCAATGATAATGCTACAGGAGGGTCATTTGTTGACCTTACTTTTTTAGAGGCCTCGAAGATGCTTGATCAAATGACCAAAACAAGTAGAGCTTGGCATACCAAGGATTCTGTGGTAGCAAGACCTACTGTGTCTGGTAGTATGACTACAGAACAATACAAGAAAGAGGAAGAACATGACCAAGATATGGCATATTTAAAGACATAGATGGATTTACTGACTAAGCATCTATTGTCTGGAAAAATGGAGAAGTTGAAAGCTATTGCATCCCAGGGAAGAGCTCATTCTAATTTAGAAGAAGAGGTAAACTATCTAAATAATTAGGGGTGTTTCTGAGGCAATAGCCAAGGAAATCAAGGTCAGAACTATTACGACAAAGCTAGTTACAATGATAGAGATCAAGGGAACAGGAAAAAATGATAGGAGTGGACTATATGTACCTTTTGAAAGCAGAGATAATGCCACAACTAGCTCTGGCAAGATGTCCATGGAGGACATGATGGAGAAATTATTAGAGAGAGTTGAGACTACCAACTCTAGGGTAACGACGACGAAGAGTGACTTATCTTCCATGAGTTAATAAGTAAATTCACACTCAACTGCTATCAAATAATTGGAGCAGCAAATGAGCTAATTGTCTACAGTATTCAACCAAAGAAAGAGTGGAACTTTTCTAAGTAATACAGTTTAGAACCCTCAAAATGATAGATCTTGTGTGGCAATAACCATACGGAGTGGTAAGGTATTACCAGGCCCTTCTGTGGGCAAAGCTATTATTGAAGTGGTGATAAAAGATGATGTTGAGTTGAAGAAAGTAATACTTTAGATTCTAATAAGAAGGATGACATTGATGTTCCTTCTAATCATCAATTAATTTATGGATTAGTAAAATGAAAAGAAAAGAAAAGCAGCAGTGGTGACTTCTCTTCCAAAACTACTGCCTCCATTTCCTCATAGATTGAAGAAGAAGGCCGACAACATAAAGTTTGGCAAATTTATGGCTATACTTAAGTTGTTGACGATCAATTTTCCATTGGTGGAGGCATTAGAACAAATGCCTGGATATGTAAAGTTCATGAAATACCTTGTCACAAAGAAGCAGGCAGTTATCCATGAGCTGGTGGACAATCTCCATCATTGTGGTGCTATATCCACATGATTTTTGGTATAGAAGAAGGTAGACCCGAGAGCATTTACCATCCTCTGCACTATTGGGTCTATTGATTTTTCAAAAGCTCTATGTGATTTGGGAGTATAAACTTGATGTCGCTTGCTATGTATAAGAAATTAGGTTTAGAGGATCCTGTTCCCACAAACATGAGGCTAGTTATGGTATACAGGTCTGTGAAGCGGTCTGTAGGGATTCTATATGATGTACTTGTAAAAGTTGCTAATTTTATATTTCCTGCCGACTTTGTAATTCTTGATTACGTAGTGGACTTTGAAGTACCAATAATTTTGGGTACGTCATTCTTACCAACTGCGAGAGTGTTAATTGACCTGGAGTTAAATTAGATGATATTTAGGCTCAACGGGGAAGAGGTTAGTTTTGAAGTGTTTAAATCTAAGAAATAGTTTTGAAGAGTGTAAATCTATGAAACAACAAAAGGAGATGAGTGTATTCTTGATTGTTGATGTATCTTACAAAGATGAGTGAGATGTACTAGTTAAGGATAGGTCTGCTATGGAGACCATGGCTGGTGTGATTAAACTTGAAAGCAAGGGTGTTAGTGTGTCCAAAGTGGCTAGACTAGGAATAAAGCATTTTCTTTATTCAACAAGTGAAGTAAAGAGGTATAAACAAGGTATTTTGATGAATTATGAGTAGCCAAGATGACTGAGTAGTGCTACGATGTTAAATTAAGCACTGCTTGGGAGACAACCCAAGGTGTTTTGTTGTTTGTATTCGTCTTAAGTGGTTGACACCAGATCTTCGCACCTATGGTGCAACATGCATGTTTCTAACTTACTTGTTTTGGTTTGATGCATTGAGGACAATACATGTATTTTTTTGTAGGGGTGGGGTGCTTGTACCATAGGGGGTTGTGTTGCCGACATCCTGGACACCTGCCATATGCTATCTAGAAGAAGCGACGTGTTTAGGTTTAACTTCAGATTTACATTTTTCTTGTTTTTAAGTGTTGTTATGTTGCTAAGGTTGGTCCATGAAATAAAAGTGTAGTTTGTGTTATTATCTTGTTGTGAATACGAATGATGAATGATGTTGGCACCTAACTATGACTGTTTCCATTTAACTATTTACTTTTGTTTCCTAGAATATGTGATCAACTGTTAGTGAATCTGTAATTAGAATTAACCTCTAAATACACATGATATGTGAAGCAAATCTTAAGAATAGTAGAATAGGTGGGACTCAGTTGCCACTGTGTGTGCGAATATTTGTATTAGTTCTTACATAGTATAGTACCTAGAACTTGCCTGGTTCAATAGATGTTATTCTACAGTTGATGGGATAAGAAGTAATGGCAGGACACCTTGTGCTTTTAGTTTATTGAGCCAAAATAATTGACCCTACCTAAAATAAGTTTCCATTTTTAAACCCTTCATTCAACCTTTGTTAATTTTTCTTCATCACTAAACATTCTAGTTAACTCTCTTTTAGCTGTTGATGCCTAGCTCTGGCCCTGGCCTAGTAATGAGAAATATGTACCTAAACTTAGGCAAAACACCTAAGTTGAGGGTGGCTATTGTAGGACTCTTTATTGCCTAATGGAAAGTTAGTCTAGAATTTGAATTAAAGCATTTGGCCCTGATCTAGTTAAGACAATGTGCTCTTTGACTTATGGCATCAACCTAAGTTAAGGGTGGCTGATTCTTGTGTGGGTGTATATATATATATATAAGGGGTGTATTATGGTAAAGCATGAATGAATGAGAAAAGAGTAAGTGATCTAGCAAAGCAATGGCCTTGGTAAGAAGAATTGTTTTGTAGGCAAAGAGAGTTAAAGCATAGTTTTAGTCACTTTTGCCCAAAATTTCATCATAACATAGCCTAATACCTCAAAACTAGCCTAGAAAAGATCTGCTTGATCTTGGAGCTCATCTATAAGGGGGAATTAGATGATATTGAGTGGTGGATCTCCTTGATTGTGAGGTCGAATTAAGTCATACTTAATTTGATTGATCTCTGTAGATACTTGTATCCATGTTGTGTTGATGAGTTGAATTTTAAATAATGTCGGGTATAGACGCTGATATGTTAAACCATATGATTTGGATGATAAGTGAATGGTTGATACTGATTTGCAATTTGTTCATATTTTCAATTTGATACTGAGTTTCTTGAGGAAAAGCAATTATCTTAAGTTAGAGGTGTTGATCTTTCGGCTTTTGATGGAACATTTTTTTATTTTTTTCTTAGGAAAATTGCATGTTTTCAAGGAACCAAGGTTGCATTTAATACTGGTTTTTAGTGTTTCAGGGTAAGGAGTTGAATGAAGGAAAAGACTCAGAAAATTAGTAGAAAAACACTTCTGACGGCCAAAATGGTGGACCGTCAGTTTTGCAAAGGACCACCAACTCAACTATCATATTGAGGTAGAACCCATAAATTCTAAAGAACTAGCGACAGACCATGTGGTGGACCGTCTGTTTTGTGATATACCATCACTTTGGCCGTCAACGCTCAATAGAACCAGGCATCTTGAAATGCTCAGCGATGTCCAACATGGTGGACCGTCGATCTTGCGACGGACCAGAACTCCAGCCGTTAGGATTATCCAAAACCTGACTCTCCAGTACCGTCAACGATGGTCAAGTTTGTGGATTGTTAGTTTTGCTACGGACCACCATTTGTACCATCAGTCTTATCTAGAAAGTGACCCTCCAGGATCAGCAACAATGGACCAAATAATGGACCGTCAGCCTTGCAACGGACCACCTCTTTGGCCATCATTTTGGACGTGGATTTCATATTATTGTAATTTTAAATACTTTTTACGTGGGAACATATAAATACCCAGTTTTAGGTTTTATTGGATATCTTTTATCCATCTTTTATCTTTTATTAGGGTTTTTTCATACTGAAAATACATTGTTACATAGTTTTTCTCTAAGATTCATTGAAGATTTGTGGATCTAGATTCCTTTATCATATTTTCTATTGAAGATTGAAGAATAACATTTGTGACTTTTGTAAGTAAACTTTGAATTGATTTATGAATAACACAATGGTTTTTTCTCTTTATCTGGTGGAAATTTGTGGCTAAGCTCCCATAACTAGGCTTATGGGAGCCTTGATGTGAAAAATTGATTTTGGGTTGTGAATCTAGTAAATTTCCATGAGTAATTGATATTGCTTAAACACTTCTTCATTTTAATGACTTTTCTTGGTTGCAAACTTAAAAAGTGAGCCCAAGAACAACGCTTGTTCTAATAGAAAAGTGTCTGTTCGGAAAAGAAAGGGTTTACATAAATCTAAAGGCTTTAACCTTTGGAAAGAAAGTAGAAGCCTTAACCAGATCAACCTACGTGAGATTATAGTTGAATTAATACTATGTTCCCTATGTTTGAACGAATTAAGGAATAAGTTACTCATTTAGGTTGAGAAACTAATGGGTAAACCATACAATTCAATTACTCTTGCAATAGGAATTGTTCATTGGGAATCCACAATAGCTCACAACCCTAGATGCTTAAGCATCTTGGTAACCATAACCCTAGTTTGACTTCTTTTATTGAATTACTATTAGGAATATAACCTACAGTTGGATTACTTTCCACGAAAAACATTTGAATATAATTGATTAATCAAAATCCCCCTCTATTCTGGAACCTTTGATCAACAGCATAGTAACAACCACAATACTTAGTGAACACAGTATTCCCTATGGGATTCGACACCCAACCCAGTTGGGTTGTATATTTGACAGCGACCGCTTACACTTTCTAACGAGAGTTGTAATTTGGGTGTATCACCGCTTTCTCTATAGTGTTATCACATAGCTGCCCGCCTAGAAGAGCAACTCGCTCTGTAGAGTTGTCACACAAGATAAGCACGCCGCCTGTCTAATGTCTGGGAAAATCAAAGTTATCTTCTGATCAACTATCCACTCATTTAAGTGCAAAAAACATAGTAGAATCATGCAATGCATGCTGTTGGTGTGCTTTCTGCTCGCAAGGAAAGAAAAAAGAGTGACAGGGTTCAGTTTAGATTTGACTATTTGCATCATGAGAGCAGATTCCCCAAAAAATCCTGGGGAAAAATGAAAAAAAGATATCTCGATAACAAAAACTATAGGGAGCTGTATTGGCGAGATCCAATGGCGAACAGCTGCTCAAAATAAAAATCACCTGGAAGTTCGAGGACTTCTAGTACTGTACTCTACCCCTGAACCAGCAACCTTCGGACCAAGCAAGACTGCCTTTGTCCCTTTTTTTTCTCCATTCCTCGTCCTTCTTTACTTTATTCCAATGGAGTCTAAGGCAAGGTGGTTCATATGCCTACTTTACCTACTTGATGAAAGGGAGCGAAAGATGTTTTATTTCTGGTTTTATGGATTGGATTTACTCAGCCTCACGATATAATCAGAGTGAGGCTTTGGTTACCGGAAAATGCTTCTCCAGAGGTGAGTCTCTCGAGTTTCCAGCTATTTTTGTCAGTGAAGTATTTGTCACCTTAACAAATGAAATAAGCCACTATCAAAATGCTCGCCCTATTAAAGTACCAAAGGTGCACTCAACTCAGTGACTAGGAAATGGGTTTACCCTTAAACTAAAGTGATAAGGTCGGCAAGAGGGTCGTAGGGCTCCTATTTACTAAAGGTTAGTTCTTCGCTTTCCTTCAGAATGAAATTTTCTATGAAGCCCATCTCCTTATAATGGTTGAACACCCCTACTACTTACTTTGTTTTATTCAAATAACGAACAACCCCCCTAACTAGTTGTATGGGGTGGGGTGCTTGTAAAAAGATGCTTTGGATATAAGTAATTCCTAAAAAAAGGCTTTTTTCGGTATCTGATGAAGATCTTTCTATCAATAGATAGGAATAAGTGTTCGATATAGGTTAAAGGATCCATCTTCTCTTTAATCACATAATTTTTTTGTGAGAAATATATATATATATATATATATCGTTTATCTATCTCTTGTCTATCTATCATTGATTCTCACATCCAATTTTTGGATTCCTCAAAGCCCGAATGGAATGGATCATTTCTGCTAGAGAAATTAATGCAGAGCCTGTTCTGAAAGCTTCTACGATCTGGAAGTTCTCGTAAAGAGAATAAGATGTTGCTCCGCTTCCCCCTGTTTTTTCTCACTTTGCTAATCTTCCCCTCTAATGTGGGTTGGGCGGCGATGGGCCCAGGAGGAAGAAACCTAAGAGAGGATATGCTCATCTCTTAGGTCCTTTTTTTCAGTGCAACACAGGAAAATGCCCTTTTTTTGTCATCCCCAAAGCTTTCAAGATTTTTTATTGAATGCATGGAGTAGCTAGGACCCTTCACATTCTATTTGAGCCTATGTTCAAGCCAAACCCACCCCTATTTTACTAAGGCTGGAAAAAATGATCACCAAGTTTTGATAAGAGAATGCTTTCCCAACCATTAAAGTAAAGGCTTGACGAAGGGAGGAAGGTGCGGCGGGGGAAGGAAAATGCTTTCGAAGATCGAGATTTTTTTTTCATAAAAAATGAAGAAGGTAGAGGATGGTCGTAGGTGTGTCTTATCTGAAGGGAACACACTTTTTTGACCACTATGGTATGATTGTCGGGCCCTTCTCCTTACAGTGGCTTTTATCTCTTCTCCTCGTTCTACCCTTCCTATTGCGATAGCAGCCGTCGGGCTTTCCCTACCCTTTTTAATAAGAAATTTTGTCTCGGCTTGGGAAAGCACTGGCAACAACTAAAAGAAAGGGGTCCATGTAGCTGCAGTGTCCACCTCTTTCTTAGTCGATGGGGCACAACAGGTTTGACATCTACTATAAAAGAGAGAATACACTTCAAATAACCATGTCTCTGCAAGGTAGCATGTGGAATGGATGAGAGTAGACCATTTTGGATATATAATACAAGTCGAGAGTAGAGTTACAGGAAAAGTCGTCTGATGGAAAAAAAAATTTCATGTTCGGTTCAAAGAGAACTTTTTTCGTTGAGAATTCCTTGTTCCCTTATGGTGAATTCCCCAACGACAAATTTTAAATTTGTAGGGCCCTATCTATTCCATTTCTCGAGATACAAAGAAAACCCCTATCCTTCGGATTCCATATATCTTTGACTCTATATATGTTGGCACTTGATATCTATGAGGGTTCACCCACCCCGGTTACAACATTCCTTTGTATTGCGCCTAAAATCTCTATTTCTGCAAATATTTCATGTGTTTCTATTTATGGTTCTTATGGAGCTACATTGCAAAAAATCATATTTTTCTACAATATTGCTTTTATGATCTTAGGAGCACTGGCCACCATACCCCAAACAAAAGTAAAAAGAGTTGTAGCTTATGGTTCAATTGGACATGTAGGTTATATTCGTATTGGTTTATCATGTGGAACCATAGAAGGAATTCAATCACTACTATTTGGTATCTTTATTTATGCATCAATGATGAAATAGGCATTCGCCATAGTTTTAGCATTACGATAAACCCGTGGCAAATATATAGCTGATTTGGGGGTTCTAGCTAAAACAAATCCTATTTTGGCTATTACCTTCTCTATTACTATGTTCTCATATGCAGGAATACCCCCGTTATCCAATTTTTGTAGCAAATTCTATTTATTCTTTGCCACTTTGGGTTGTGGGGCTTACTTCCTAGCCCCAGTGGGAGTAGTGACTAGTGTTATAGGTCGTTGGGCGGCAAAAAGATTGCCACGAGTAAGTAAGAAAGAGGGACCAAAGGGAGCTCTCCATGCACTGGACACGTAGCTTACTGAATCCATTGCGACACGGATGGGAATTCATGTTACAAAAGATAGGGTCAAGTCTTATTCATCAACCGTCTATTCAATATCCTTGTAAGAGTCAACAATGACTACATAAAATAAACCTTGGTTTAACAAATTACAGTTGGACTTAGGTGTAATAGGACTCCCAATTACTGTGCATGATCGTATGCTGAGGTGCTCCCCGTTGGTTATTTGAATGATACGATTTGGGCTGGGTCTCAATTCAGAAAGATAAAGGGCCCAAAAGTCTAAATAAGGGGTGAAAAATTCCCCATCTCATTAGGGGTGGAAAATGAATCAACATCTCGATATGATACAACCCTTTCAATTTTAGTTGGGAAAAAATGGCAAAGTCCATCCAAACTGTCCAATGAAGAATAAGAAGAGAGAAAAGCACCAATGGAGTGCGAACCGCATGCGGAACAGGCACGGAGAAAAAAAAGTATAGAGAAGAAGCAACCAAGCTCATTCCCTTCGCTTCCTGGGCCCAAAGCAGTGTAGTCTTTCCTGGCCAAATCAAGGATTTGGGGCTTCTTTCTATGCTACAACACTATATAAAACCATTTATATTAGTAATATATACAAATTAAAATATAGATACATCCATCTATCCTATCTGATTTCGATTTTTCTATCTAAAAACGAATCTATTTCATTCAACCTTTGATTCAAAGAACTGCATTTAGCCCCCCCTCCAGCCGATGAAAAAGCTATGCTGCAATGGATGGTAGAGGGTCGGTAGTACTCGAAGCACTGGAGTGATCTAGTAGAAAGAAAGGGAACTAAAAGTGCCTAATACTACACCACACTATACTTGGCTCTACACATTTACAGAGCTAACCCCTGTCTAGTGCTTGGTAGAGCTAAGGGGGCTTCAATCCTTACTCTTTATCCCCATCTTCTCCCAGGATTAACGGGGCCTTACTTATTCAGGAGGGAGAGTGAAGCCTCAAAAAATACTATTAAGAGGAAGATCCTTGGCCCCTCTTCATTCTCTACAGGGTTCCAATCCTTTCTTCAACATAGGTTACAACGAGCTAGGCAGAGATAAAAGAAATCAAGGACGGGAATAAGAAGCAAGCTCACCTTTCTTTTTGATCATTTTGATAGAAGGGGATGAACAAAGTAGACAAAATAGACTCACATTTCTGATCGAACAAATACAGGAAAAAAATCATATTGAAAATGGTCCTAACCCAACCCCTTCCTTCGTAGATCCCATGTATTATAAGTGATCCAAACCTGCCTGGAACGAGCCTCCCATAGAGGCAAGTGAAGTTGGTGAGTCGTATGATGGGCAACTAGCTCCTGCGGTTCAGAAAGGATTCAGCTATTATTTTGTACCCCCTTGGTTTTGGGTTGTACCTTTTCACTCTATTTTATTATATACGCTTAGTGAAAAGAATGTTTTTTGATACACCTAGGACATGGATTCTATATGAACCAATGGATCATGACAAATCATTACTACTAGCAATGACTTCCTCTTTCATTACTTCATTCTTTCCATATCCCTATCCTTTGTTCTCAGTTACTCATCAAATGGAACTTAGTTCATATCTTTAAGTTAGATCATTGACAAGGTTCAAAGAAAGGGTGGGCCATTGATAATGAATCAATGGAAAACCACAATGGTAGTATATGGCGGGCCTCCACTTTTATTTTCATTAATGAAACCCTCCAGTTATTATTATTATGCACTCAAATAAAAGGATAAAAAATTTGGATTTTGAAGGCTTGTTCAAAAGAAAAAAAATGTTGGTGTCATTATGACTGGGGTGTCAGTTAGAAAGGTTAAGCCAATGTTCATTTAGTCAAGCAGTATTCCTTTTTCTTAACTTAAGGAGAGGGATAAGGGAATTATTTCTATGCTTTTCTTAGATAATGCAGGTGCGAGAGTGAAGCTATCATGCCTAAGGTGAAAGGCTCTGTTAGGCTCGACAGGTGGCAGGGTCAGAATAAGGATAACTACGAGGGAGAAGTTTAGTTATTAAGTTAAGGATAAGATAAAGAGAGGAAATAGTTATATATAACTGTTATTTAGTTAGACTAGTGACCAATAGCAAAAGAAAGTGAAAGAAGTAGAATCAAGTCATTCATCTGAAAAAATCTTTTTGATTTATTTAAAACTTGTTGAACTAGAAAGAGAAGCCCTCTTTAGTAGGCTTCCAGCTTCAGGGGCTTTATCAGGATTCGAGGATGCTCTTTGGCTCTTTTGTTTCTTTCAAAGATTATGTTAAATTGCTCTATCATACTCCTCATAGGTCAGCCCTGGTAGTACAGAGGTCGTCGCTGCATATGAGGGTGGATACTAATTTTCTTCATTATCTTATTCTTCGTCAGTGACTACTACTCGAGACCTAACCTTGTACGAGTGAGCTCAGGGAGGGAAGGCACAGTGCAGACTTGGTTAATTGCGTAATCATTGTGAAGTGATGTAAGTACAAAAACTTAGCCAAGTTAGAGAGTGTGAGAATAAGAATTTGAGAATTCACTTTATCAAAAAATAGACTGACTCTATAAAAAAGGAAAAAGCTTCAAAGTCTTCTCAGGAAGCTTGCCCATGGCTAGATAGGAAATTACTTTCGCAGAAAGGTAAGAAAATGCACTAGAGCAGAAGAAATCACGCTCAGTGATTCAGGAAGACTGAAGAGCAGTCCCATTTAGTAGTGATCCCAGTCCTACCTAGCGTGAGCCATAAATGTATAAATCCGTGAGGCACTCTCTATCTCTGCCCCTTCCATGTGGCATAAGACTTAGGAATGTAGGAACTTGCTGGTTATTAAAACTATCCTAACTTATTTAATGGGAACTGAGTTGACTTGCCAGGGGTAGGTCTGAGGATCCAGCATCCCAACCTAAATTAGGGGGATCTCCAATTTGAAGCATAGGCTACTAAGGAAGGCCCTTTTCCATATCGGGGAGAGTTTGAAATAGTGTTTTGGAATTAATCGATATCGGAGTACAAATTTTTAAGGTACTCTAATGGATAGAGCTTTTTCAGCAACATATTGAGAGCTATATAATCTCCCACCAATAAAAAATCCCCTAACATTATTAGGTAGGCCTAGGGTCTCTAATCTAATTGCGCGAATTAAATCAAAGCGTTCTCCAATAAGGGCATCATGAAATATAAAGGTATCTCTCCTCAGTCTATGGTCTTAATTGTGGGTGGGAAAATGAATGCTACTATTACTCTTTTTTAGCTTGAGAACCAAAGAAAATTATGAAAAGAAAGAATGGCCTGGAGGGTTTATATAGATAGCTGTGCACCAAAGACGATGTGGAAAAAATAAGGATATTTAATGTTTTATATTTTCTAAAGAGTCAACATTCAACAAAGGCAAATTAAGGGTTGCGACGTGTCCCATGAACTACTATCGTAATTGGATCTCCTATCTTCTTTCTATCTCTTATCGAAAAGCACTTTTTTTTATCCTTTAGTGTATGATTTGACTCCACTCAATATATAATGCCCATCACTAGACCCACTACATCTTTACCAACAAAGTCAACCTAGAATATTCAGTCAAGTATTTTAAATATGAGTACACCTCAAAGTCGACCAGCCCTCATCATCTTAGGATGCAACCTTACCCCATCGTAATTTATTCTACCATACTCCAGACCCCACACGTTAGAAGGGTAGACTGACCACACTGATTGGATTGTTTTCCTTATCTAAGAACCACAAGCAGGTATTCTCTAATCCTACCAAATTTCCACTTTCACTCAAGCAGCAGATATGAGACCATTAAGAACGGATTCAAGACTTTCAGCCTGATTCGGCTTGTACTCACATTCACCCTAATCAATATAGAGCCGATAGTATGAATAGGAAATTATATATTAACTAACCATAGGCTATCCTAAGAATGATCTCTATAATAAGGAAAATAAGGAGTACCCTCACTCAAAAAGGATTTGATAAGAGTCTATTGATTCTAGTGCACTATCCTTAACACAGGTAAATAGGTCTTTCTTTTTATCATATGGTATTCATGTGGAAGAACTAGGCTAGAAAATAATTCCTCATTCATTTATCAATTTCATTGCCTCTTCCATGTCCTAGTTATGGACGAAGATCAAGACTAAGATCCGCTTCAATGGTATATCCCTCTTTTATTGTTCTTAGATAGATCTCTTACTCTTGATGAAGAAAAAAACTTCAACTTTAACGATCTGATCTTGTCTTCACTCACCGATTCCTTTAATAAGAGGAATGTCTAGAATTCTTGGTACCCTTTTTCTTGCTACTTGGTTTATTCCCATCCCACTTTTGGTTTCCTCACTCCCCACCTTAAGAGTTATTACTTCAAGTAAATTTCCCTTGCTAGCTTTCCCTCTATTATTGCTGTACAGAGCAGGGAAGAAGCACTACTGAAGGTCATTACTGTGTTGGATCAACTACTTCAATTGGAGCATTCTATTAAGCTCGATCCTCAGGTTAGGTTCTTTTTCATTGGAATATGATAGGGCGGGGTAGTCTACCAGTGAGAGATATATGGGAAAGATATAGATGGCACCAATTAAATCTCAAGAACTCTAATTCAACCATTTTTGTGTTGCTGACTAGGGTCTCTCCCCCTCTGGGGAATCCATCAAAAGAAAAACAATTCCATAGTGTGTGAATTTTTTTGTTCGTCTCAATTCATTCTCTATTTTAGTCTAATTATGGAATGTGTCACCCTCATCTATTCTATAGTCAAAGCATGACACTATCCTTAGCAACGTGTCATGCCCCGATTGTCATCTTTAACTTTATGTTTGTCTGAGTGGGACTTTTCCTCATGAATTTCCTTCTTCGAGGCATGATCAGGGGGCATACGAGTCTTTTATTCTTTTATTTGTGTTGATTTGAGCACCGTCCTAGAAAACTATTGGGTTGAGGGACCCATCTTAGACAACTTTGGAGTAGAGTCACTTCTAATAGCTTCAGTAAAGCTATTAAAATACGAGAAATATTAGTCGGTGGAAAAGACTTTCTGTGGTTGGTTCTTGAACTGATTCTATTTTAGGTTCCCAAGGACAACAATGAATAGACTCTTTCTGGGGAGGTTGAGGGAAGGATAAATGATCTAAGGCAGGATATCATTGTTGCAAGCCTCGTTCACTATATTAGATTAACGCCCTATTGATCGTGTCTTCGGAGGGTTGGATAAGCATTAAATACTACTTTAGGAAAGAATGCCTTTCCGTCTTTGTGCCTTACATGCAACATAAATTGCATAAATCAAAGTAGAGGTCACACGATGACCTAAAGTCCAGAAAAAACCCACTCTCCCCTGGGAGTACTTTTGAGAACACATGTACAGATTATTACGTCAACATCTTTTACAGATAGTTTACCAAGAATAGCAAAGGAGATTCCACCAAGAACTTCTATTGCTAAAACAGCTAATTCCAGTGCAGTACTTAATATAAAAAGAACAACATGAACTCATTCTCAAGAACTTGCAGCGACAATGTGGTATTCTCTTTCACACAGCCTTTTCCTGATGAAATTTCTAATGGGGTTTACTCTGGTATAGGCGTGAACCATATTTACAGAGAAGAAAACTCTTCTACAGATTCTATAGGCAGCTTCTCCCTTTTTGGTTTGCATGTCTTTCATTTTGAATTGCCTTCTTTGACTCAAGCATGCTTGCATTTAGATAGGCTAGATACTTCTTATATTAGGAGAATTATTGTAAAAGAGTAGTACGAGAGTGAAACCCCGATCTAATCTTACACGTGCGAGGATATTCCTCGGAATAAAATCCATTGCATCCCACAATAATCGACGAGCAACTCTCATACATTTAGCTTAAACCATTGAAAACTCGAAAGTCTATCCACTCTGAGTAGGCAGCGCCTTATTTCCTTATTAATAGGAGGGATGCAAGGAATTGATTCTACAAATACCATAGCAAGTGAACCAGAATAAGCCCTAGCCCAGCTACTGATTGGAAATATTTAAATAAGAGTGTGCCTAGCATTTTTTGTTCTCTCTTATTAGAAGAAGGAAGTGGCGCAACCCCACTCATCTTGAAGAAGTAGCTCTTTCAACTAATCCATACTTTTCCTCTCCAACCAGTCAAGTAGTCCAAGGGCCATCTCAATCTTGTTCTATTTTTTATCCTACTTTAGATTTTCTTTTAGTTGTGGAAATAAGCCCCTATTCCTATTGGTTGAATAGCCCAAGCTCTTTAAAGCATATTATCCCCTCTCCTGTGAAAGAAAGAGGTTGATGCACCCAGCTACCCAAAGTAGAGCTTTTTTTGTCCCACCTTTCCTTACTGACTTTTCTAGTTTAGATAGCTTATTGAGAATCATGTCAAAATACACCAAAAACTGGGCCTAGGTTCTCTTTCTTCAAGAAAGGGTAGCTTTAAACAACCCGGTTCCAAACACACACAACAAGCAAGCGACTCCCCTACCTTAGCATTCTTGTCCATTAAGGCATTCTTTCTTCTTGCATATGTGTTATAGCTCATAGCTCTAAGCCCCAATTCTTTGGTGAAAAGAGCTGTCTCCTTTAAATCATTGAAAAAATAAAAGAAGGAACCGCTAGAAAAGGACCACACAACAATAACTCATAACTGGAAAACATAACAACAATGTATCCTAGCTAAAAAAGAATGGCTCCCAACTAAAAATTTCTCTCAATCACTCTCTAACAGAAAGCCATTTCCCCTTTCACAAAATGTCAAGTTGGACTTTTTTCCTAAGCGAAAATTTGGACTACATGGGCCTAAGCAACCCGCCAATAGGGGCAGGCTTTCACTATTGGAAACTTTGATTCAGATAGGTAGGATTCTGTCTAATCTTTCCTAATTTCGAAATTTCACTCAATCAACATAGTTTCCTCTCATTCCTTCTCGACCGCCTCTTTTCTAATCACTTTTGATCAAATTTTTCTTGTGATTTTCTATTCTCTTATGAGAAATGATTTGCTTAGTTTGAGCCGTCGTCGCTTAATGCATGTAGGGGCTGGGGATTTTTCCCCATGACACCTTTTAAAGGAGAACCAAAATAACAACAATGAACTCAAAGATGAAATAAATCAGCAACTTAAACAAGGTAGACAGGATCTTTCCTACCCCTTTCTATTTCTACTTCTTTGAAAGGTGAAAGAGTAAGAAGCTAGATCGACTTGCTCTTAAATTAAAAGCAGCAAAAGCAAGTAAGTAGTCTTTTCTCTGTAAGAACAATCTTGACTTTCTTTATACTTTATAATATAAGGCCCTTTAAACGATCATAAATGCCCTGAAATGTAATGACCTATGAGAGAGGGGTTTTTAGAAAAGAAAGCGTACCAATCCGGCAAACAAAGAAAAAACAACGGATTCTACATAAATATAATAGAATAGAAATGTTTTCTATCACTATAACGGACCACACAAATAACATATTTCTAGCCGCTTAAAGGAAGTATTCAAAGATAAGATAAGACTATGCGCACACAAGCTTCCTTCAGGTATACAATTAGTTCTCAAGCGATTCCTTCGGATCTTAGGTGCGACCTTAGGGAGCTTGTTTGGGCAGCTACCCTTTTATAGTTATGTGTCCTAGTTTTTGAGTTCTAGTTCAAGGCAGGGTAGGAAGGGACTCACGGGGGGTTGGGGGGGGAGCATTCCCCCAGGAAAAACCTAATAAGACTCATTCTAATACTTAGTTCAAGCTCCTACTTCAAAGTAAGCCTATGGGTTGTTTCGAAGCTTAGTAACTAAAGTGTACTTGTGTGTTAAAGGGGGTACACAGATTTGGGCTACTAAGTGGATCCATACCTTTCAACTTGCCAATTGCACTCTCCAATGGTACGATCGTAGGAATATCTATTAGCTAATGCAATTCCCTACCCAATAATACTGATCATGTCCTGCTTCTTGGCTTGGAATCAAAACTAGTATATTATGCCCTTTCTTCATTCCTATATGGATCCACATTCCCGTGTTCTTCCAATGTTTATTGTATTACTGGGATTTCTATTTACTGAACCATATCAAAGAAGCCACTTCTTTCTGGGTTTTATACCCAGGTATAAAGGGATGGATAGTCTAAGAGAGTGTCAAGAAAGAACACATGCCTATCACTTTTGGAAGGTTTGGAAACCTTTACCGAATTCACTAGTCTAAAGTGAAGAAGTGATCGATTTCTTAATCTTTAAATTGCAAAAATATTAAAATGGCTATTTTGTTTCCAACACATCTCTTTCTTTCAATCGAATGCCATGTGTGAAGCATCTATCTACCTTAGGACCTCATCTTCATGACCTCCTGATGGAGAAAAGACTAATGTGATGGTTAGTAACCAAATTTGGAATCTACGACAAAGTATCTGAGATCGGATAATTGTGTAGATGAAAGAGCGGGATAGACCTTGCTCTTAAGGGTAGAAAAAAGACCTAGTTTTTTTCTTTCCTGGGAAAGACAAGATCTACGGTCACACTTCAATGAGTGATCCTCAACCTAGACATCAAAATCCTAGCCCTTAAGTTTTTTAACTGTTGAAAAGGGTAATTCGTAGCTTGGTATTTTTTGATTTCCTATTTAGTTCTTTGAATTCTTTTGTCATTCCTGCCTAGCGTTGAGGCCATAGGGCTTCCTTGTAAACAAGTTTGAATTAGAATAAAGTAACGGTTCAGGAGAGCCTATGCGAAAGCCTTTTATTTTTCTTATTTAGCTTGCTTTCTTGTGTCTCTTATGATGGCTTGCTTGCTAACATAACGAGCCGAGGTAGTGCGCCTAGTTGGAAAAGCTGTAATCAAGTTACCTGAGATAGAATAGGGCTTAGTTCAATAGTAAATCTAGTAAATATAATAAGAGAAGAATTAGTGTAAGAAAAGCCTAGCCTTTCCCTTACCAACGAGTGAGTACCCTTTTTTCTCTTTTTAGTTGAGTTGGTGTTCAATATGCCTCGTGGGTATAAATAAGATTGAAAGGGTCAACAATCCCTTTCTTTAGTAATAAACCTTAGTTCCCTTACTTGTTAAAGTAAGCAAGTAAACTCTCTTACTTTTTCGTGTAAGCTATTTCTTTCTCGTACTTTAGTAAGTAAGCATGTAAACGACCATCTCTCCGTAGATAAATTACTAGAGTAGGCTCCATAGAGATGTTGACATCTGAGTTCACTGATCTTGAAAAACTAACAAAAATAAGGTCGATAGATTAGTTTCTCGTGAAAGTACAGAAGAAGGTCGCTGAGCTAGATTCCATAGGAAAACTTCTTAGGATGTCTTTTCCCCTAGTTCCTTTTGAAGACCCATAGTAGCCACAAATCACCATTCTGCACACTCAGAATAAAAGAGTAAATTTCCATAATTAGTTTCAGAGTGTCTATAAACATTAAAAATCTCTTTTCTACGGCTTACAACTTTCATTGCCCTTATATTTATTTCTCCAAAGATTAATTCTTCTCAAAAGGTGCTGACCATTCTAAATGTGTCTTCAAACTTATTCTTTTAAAGTATAGATTCAATTGATTAACTATGCCACCTTTCTTCTACTAGTTGAACTATGCCACCTTCCTTCTACTAGTTGATTTAACCAAATTAACCACAAAGAAAGTGATGTCCTATTCTCTAACAGCAGCAGGGGCAAGCCTAAACATCTACACCTTCCATGGGAATTTCAAAAGAATTCCATATCCTTAAGGAATCAGTCCCAAGAGTGGCTACGACTACGAAAGCAGTTACCCTTCTAACCTTAACACCGATTACGTCCTTCTTCTGTCATCTAGGATAGGAACCTTGGTAGGAATATTGGATGGTTCTTGGCAGGTAGGTTTGATGCTAACCTTGTTGCCTTGGCATTGGTTGATTCAAGATATCCTCATAATGATGCTATTTTTCTTAAGTGACTTTTACAAACCTCTTTTTCTAAAATACGATAATTTCATTTTTTAGACCACTATGATAAACGAGCTTTTGAGACTCTGTTTTGTTAACAACAGGTACTCTTTCACCCTTACTTTAACAAGTAAGTAACTAAACTACCTTCACGGTAAAGGAACATCTGTCCTATGAAAACTCATAGACTCGATAGTGTTCTAAGGCAAGAAAGTATGATCCATCATGTGTACCAAGAAGATGTCAATTGACATTGAAGTCTCTCCTCTTGTTTTAATATGAATTGACTTTGCTTCGGTCACTTTCTCTGTATGTCCTTAAGCAACTCCTCTTGTTACTAGTCACTATGCCCGAAGGTTAGCAAGCCTGTCTCTTGATAAAAATAGTCATTCCTTTCTTTTCTTTGTTAGAGAATTACCTAACACCACTAATGTTCCATCTAATTCAAGAACAATCCCTTCTCAATATCTTGCCTTTCGCTTGTGTTTTCTTTGAAATTGGAATTCCAACCAAGTTTCCTTCCCAAAGTGGGAACAAGTTACTGTGACCGATTAAAGAAGAAGGAAAACTCACAATGGTAATATGGATAGTTGGAGAGCTTTTCAAGACAATCTATTGATTCACATTCATGTAAAACCATTGCAACCGATCTTGCATACCAATCTTCCACCGCTTAAAGTAATGGCCAAGGTTTCTATGGGTTCAGTCCTGTGGAAAAATAGTGATATGGGAAATTCAGTGTGTAGTGTCACCCCTGGAACACCAAAGCACACCAGTCAACACTGTACTATAGTAGTTAGACCTATGAGTTGGCAAAATAATATCGCATGTTAATAAAAGACCTGAGTTGGGAAAATCAAAAGAAAAGCTAATGTTAACTAAGTGTTTAGTTACCATTCCCAAAAGCCCCATGCCTTTCTTGGTTGGATAAAAAAACCCAACCAGTGATTTTCGACAATTCTCTTTTTTTTTTTGGCATACCGCTCTGTTAGCAGAGCGAATGAACATAAATCTTTTCGAATATCATGAATATCCTTCGCCCCTTATCTCCATTTTCATTTGTTCTATGATTCTCTTTTCTACCCTTCTTTGTACTACCTATCTCTTGTCTCATTTGATTGGCTTTGATCCCTTCCTTATTATGGATAGGGTCAAAGGTTCATTTTTTCTCCAAGCCTTACGTTCTCTTTTTAGGCTCTTTGGTTTTGAAGTGCCTATCTGCCTTCTTCTTTCGCTTCTCTCTTTGGTTGGCAGTTCCAGCAGCTTGCACATGGATGATAATTTCATTAGAGGAAGGGGCTTCAGTTAGACTGATTAATTTTCCAATTTATTTGGAATCAGTTCCCTTCCAAATTCCAAAGCCGGTCTCAACCTACCAGCCCCAAACTCTCCCAACCCTGGTGAACCCGCAGAGCCTCCTATTACTAAGCCTTATCATCCATTACAGAAGGATGGAAAGAGGCTAAGGGAGCTCAATAAGTGCCTTTCCTTTTACACTTTTGAGTGTCCCCTTCCTGAGTATATTTCCTTCGATATTCTTGAGGCTCAATTCCAAATGGAAGTAAATATAGAGGAAGCCCTTCGTTTAGACACAGTGCAAGACGCGTCTATTTTTGAGAAAAGACGCCAGATTAGGGGGAATTCTTCTATCCATTTGGGAATCCATTATACTTGGACACTTACTAAGACCACCTATCTCAAATATAACAATATAGGACCCATTGCAGCTTGCCTTATAAAAGGGTTTTGAAAGCGATTGCTCGGCAGGACTTAGCACTAGTCTTTGACTTAATAAAAAAAAGAGATACTGGTAGATCTCTTCTTTCTCAATGGCATTCTCCCTTCTATATATCTGAATTATGGAACTTTCTCACCGAGCTATAGAACTAACAAATCTATTATAAAGTAAAATTAGCAACTTTTACACGAATTTTTAAGTGGATAAAATTGGTCGAGTGATCTCAATTGGAGATGGAATTGCACATGTTTATGGATTGAACGAGATTCAAGCTGGGGAAATGGTGGAATTTGCTAGCAGTGTGAAAGGAATAACCTTGAATCTTGACAATGAGATTGTATGGATTGTTCTCTTTAGTAGTGATATTGCTATTAAAAATGGAGATCTTGTCAAGCGTACTAGATCTATTATGGATGTTCCAGTGGAAAAGGCTATGCTAGGGTGTGTGGTCAATGGCTTGGGAGTACCTATTGATAGAAGGGGGGATCTAAGAAATCATAAGTGAAGACGTGTGGAAGTGAAAGCCCCTGGGATTATTAAATGTAAATCAGTGCATGATCCTATGCAAAGAAGTTAAAAAGCGATACATAGCCTGGTTCCTATAGGTCGTGGTCAACGGGAACTTATAATCGGGGACGGACAATCTGGAAAAATGGCTATTTTTATTGATACCATATTAAACCAAAAGCAAGTGAACTAAAGGGCCACCTATAATAGTGAGACATTATATTGTGTCTATGTAGCGATTGGATAGAAATGCTCAACTGTGGCATAATTTGATCAAATTCTTTCAGAAGCCAATGCTTTGTAATATTCTATTTTTGTAGCAACCACCGCTTCAGATCCTGCTCCTCAATAATTTTTCGCCCCATATTCTGGACGTGCCATGGGGGAATATTTCCGCGATAATGGAATTCACACATTAATAATCAATGATGATCTTAGTAAACAAGCGGTAGCATATCGACAAATGTCATTATTGTTACACCGACCACCAGGTCGTGAGGCTTTCCCAGGGAATATTTTTTATTTATATTTTATCTCTTAGGAAGAGAGGCTAAACGATCGGAACAGATAGGTGCAGGTTGCTTGACCACCTCACCCATCACTGAAACACAAGTTGGAGACATATCGGCCTATATTCTGACCAATGTAATCTCCATTATCGATGGACAAATCTATTTGGAAATAGAGCTCTTTTATCATAGAATTATATATGCTATTAACTTCAGTTTATCTGTCAGTCGCGTCGGGCCTGCCGTTCAACTGAAAACTATGAAACAAGTCTACAGCTGTTCAAAACTAGAATTGGCATAATATCGCAAAATGGCCGCCTTTGCTCAATTTGTCTCAAACCATGATCCTGTGACTCAGGCATTACACCATAGAGGTGTAAGGCTGAAAGAAGTACCGAAACAATGACAATATGCACCACTGCCAATTGAAAAATAAATTTTTTTCATTTATCCAACTGTCAATAGATTCTGCGATCGAATGCCACTAAACTGAATTTCTCAATATGAGAGAACCCTTCCAAATAGTGTCCAACCAGAATTACAACAATCTTTTTTAGAAAAAGGTGGCTTAACTAACGAAAGAAAGATGGAGCCGGATACATTCTTAAAAAAAATTACTTTAGCTTTTATTTAAATAGTATATAGTACAAGGAAGGCATCATTTTTGAGTTACAACTCCAAAAGGGAAAGGGGTTTCCCGCCATCCTGTAGTAGGCTAAGCACAAATTGATTTATCGTTTTAGGTTTAGTTTTCCTATTAGTGTCACATGGAGAATTGGTAAGAGTGATATGATGGTGGGTTTTCTTGAAAGTAAGAAGTTAAAATGACATTTTCTTATCTTTCTTGAAAGTTCATCACACTAATATCTCACCACAATCTTTGGTTCTTCTTAGTAAGGGTCTATCCCAGGCTTATTACTCTAAAGAACTCCTGGTTGGAACCCAGGCGCCCCCTCCCCCCTCGAGACAAACTAGTTTGGTCTGATAGGGTGAGTGGGATAAGACTTGGAGGCTCTATTTCATTGGTGTGAGCCGGTGGAATATCCATTCGAGGCTATCCCTTGCGTGACCCATTGGAATGGGTCATTGGTCTACTTCAATGTAATCTTATAATTGTGTCTACACCGCTCTTTGTTCTGACCAAGAAGATTTCTCTTATTGGAATCCTTTCTCTGTGGGCTTCTCTTCAATATATAAATGGTACCAGCTTTGTTTAGTATAAGATAGAATATGGTACTCTGATAATAAAACTAATCAAGGGGTATCCTCTATAGGAGGTGAACCGATTATAGGTTAATAGTTGTGAGTGTTACTCTAATAATTAGTGTAACAACATAGTGTAGGGTCCAAGCCGAAAAAGGCTTTTAATCGAAACACCATGGGGGATGCATCGCCCTGTGTGAAGGCCTGTTTTAAAGGCAACCTCGACAGGTTGGATGGTCGGTGGGTCTATCTAGTCAGTAAGAAAGTAATTTTTTCTGACATAAACGGCAAATAGAATACTTTATAGAAAATGGAGAAATTCATGATTATCCTGATCGTGTGGTAGCTGTTTATTCTTTTGGATGGATGGGCCCGTTCATTCAAAGGTCTAAACCTTTCCGAAAAGGATAAAGCTCTTAGGGAATCTAGGAACTAACTATTTTTGGTAAGAATGAAGACTATGTATACAATACAAGGAAACGAAAAAGGTCTCTTAGGGGTACCACAAAAAAAAGAATCAAATTGGCTAAAAAGAGTCTACTTCCTTTATCATATATATAAGATAGTAGATCACCTTTTTTTAAGAAAAAAAATAAGGTAATCTACTGTTGTAGTCTTCTTGCATATCAAGTCAAGAGGGCGAGGTGCCTTGCAATGGAGGGAAAAGGAAGTGTGTAAGTGGGCTCCTTTCACTTTGGCTGGTTAGTTAAGAGTGATCTTTTTTCCATGATGTTCGAGATCTTTGCCTCGCAGAGGGTGAAATGAGATGTTCTTGGAACAAGGTCAGAGGCGTTGGATGGACCAGTTTCTTCTGATTCCCATTATAGATGGATGGTCAGGTTCGTAACATATGGATGGAGGACTTCTACAGGGTCTTCTCGTGTGCTCAACAAGCAAGGTGGTTTTGTAGGCAAATGAAATAAGTTTTTGGAGGCGAACAGAGTGAGGCAATAAAATTTTTTAGACAAATAAAATGAGAGAACGAGTGGAGCTTTAAGAATGAGAATCATATATTTTCTCATTTACTTTTCATAGTGAGAAGATACTAAGACGCAGCCACTACACACCATACACTCAGACGACTAGTGTGATCCTTCCCCCATTGAAGAGCCACGTATCCAAGGTTAACCATATCATCACTATCTTATCAAGGTATGGCCACGATCTAAATTAGGTCATTATTTAGTATGCCCAAGCTTGACAATAGCTGTGGATATTTTGAGTCCCTTAGAACACAACTCCCTTATGAGTTGCAAGCCAAGACAAATTGATTCTACTTTATAGGTACAGTTTACCTCACATGAAGGCTCACTCAGAACACGTACCAAGATTTTATTAGAAAGGAATAGAACAAAGAGAAGTTCTCCACTCTGAAAGAGAAGGAATGGAATGAGTAGGCGGCAGAGAAAAGACAAGGAGAAAGAAGGGGGCACTACTGAAAGAGCATCTAAGATGCGCTAAGGCAAAGGCATAGAGCTTAAACAGAGGCTTAGTAAGCATAGATTCCCTAGAAAGAAAGATTTCCTCTCTTAAAGATGCTTTCTTCCTATAATAGAAGTCAAACTCAATAGTTCTAGCAATTAATTATGTACTTCCAATCCACCTAGACCGGTAGTAACAACAAGCATACTTCTTATGGCACTTGAAGGAGGAATATGACCAAAAATAAGAAGAACTAATAATAGGAAGAGAAGATAGTTAGTTTCTAAAGGTTGGCCCAATCAAACCATATCGTATCAAACCATAGCGGGAGCGAGGAGCATATATTATTTATTACTAACTTCTTATGGTTGATTGCACCAACAGGAGTCGGTGCTTATGAGTAGGAGAATATTATTTATTGTAATATATTTGTCCACCTACTGCTTTTGGTCAAATCAAACAAGAGGTTAATAAGGACATTGTTGAAGGCTCACTGAGTGCTTCTAGGTTAAAGGGAAACACTAGAATCACTCCATGGGAACTTGCTTTTTGGTTTGCTTCAGATTTGGCATTCATTCCCCCTCCTCTTCCTGGATTTCACCTTTTTGTCTGCTATGCTAGCCTATGATGGATGAAGACCTTTCATTTTGGCTCTGTAGGCATACCCAAGCTATGGTATGGCCTATTACCTCAGGGGCCTGGTTAGGCTCTTCTTGTTGGAGTATCCTCGCTCAGAGGCTAAAATTCATTCTCTCTTTTCTTTTGGGAGTGCCTGAAGAGACTAGCTTACTGGAAGGTACCATTCACAAAGAATGGTGAAAAGGTTACCTACCCTATGATCCTCCTTATCTTACAAAGGTTTAATACGAGCCATACCCAGCAGGATACATATTTCCCAAATGGAACCTAAAAGATGGAATGTGTTATCCATAAGATCATTTAGAGAGGTTCAGGCCTCAGTATGGGGATCTTTCTAGAAATCAAAATTGGTTTTGTTGAGGAATAAAGTAGCTCGTCGCTTACCCATATTTCTTTTGGTATACCTACCCGTGTGCCTCCTAATTCTGTGAAGTCCTTAGAGCATGTGCAATTTATTCAGGATCCTTGTCAAGAAAGAAGTAAGTCCATTATTCTTTCTTTTGTGTTAAAAAGCCTGGACTTGATGAGAGAGTTGATTCACGTACTTCACTATTTCCTGGGTCCTTATCGCCTTTCCCTGGTTCAGGGTATCAGTTCTTTCTCTATGTTTAAAAGTGCCGATGTGAACTCCCCTATTGATCTGACTCCAGCAGATTCTCGAGAAGCCAATTCTCTCTCTCGATCTAGATCTACTTTATCGACAAGAGCTCTTAATGAATGAGCAATGAGTTTGATTAAAACTATGAAAAGAAGAGGAAATAGAATATTATATGGCCTATAGCTATAGGTCTAGGCTTCGTTCCTCGCTTGAGCTACCATATTTCGTTGATTTCATTCCTATTGACTAATCTGAGTCCTTGAGAGCTTAGACATCAGCAGGGAAGAAATCTGGAAGGAATTTCATTGGCTCCTCCTCTCTTTCCCTCTTAATGGTATCCAGTTGAAATGGTTTCTGGATTTACTCTAGTTCAAGCTCTAAGTAAAGCATTCAAGCATTCACGCACCAAAGACCTTTGACTATGCTCCTCAGCCTAGGAAAGAAAAATCCCATTTGCCTAATACGTACTACTGTGCAACATATGATTTAGATTCCATTATTACTCCACCAACTTCTTCTTGGCATCAAGCCATCCCTTATTTCTTGCATCAATAGGCAATCCCATATAATAGAAAGGCTACTGACTTGGCTGATTCAACAAGGGAAAAAGGCATCCATTCAAACAGCTCTCATTCTAATATTGACAGTAAGATAAAGAAATATTGGTGCCTTTCTCTCTATCCATTCCTTTTTCATAATCATAAAGGATGGAAATGCTTAGCTTACTAAACCAGCAACAGCAGAGTAAGCTCCTATATCCATAAGGGATTGCTTTCCAATCGAGAAAAACTTCTCATTCCTGGACTTGCTGTTAAAGAGAAAGATGTTGATTCTATAGCAGCTCCAATTCCTTCACTGAGAATGAGAAGGAAGTCTTATAGAATGAACAAGTGCTAAATAAGGGGGTGGGATCTCTCCTAAAAGAAAGAATTGACCTCGAGCCTATCCTACTCATTCTCTTTTTCCCACTCCTAACCCTAAGTATGGAGGGGTTAGCCTTGAGCCAGGTGTTGATTGTTTATTCTATTTTGTCATTGTTAGTACTAGAATAGGATTTATGGATATTCATTCCTAAACTATGTCACCGATTGGTGATTTAATCTCACTAAGCAAGAACACCTACTGGCACTAACTCTATCTTAACGACTGGTAAAGCCCTCTCGCTAGGATATGGCACTTCACTGCTTGAATAGGAATGAATTCTTATCCAAATATTCTCTTTCTTTATTGTTGTTAAGAAAGAAGTGAATTATGTTCGAGCTTTTTTTCAACTGATTCCACTTAAGAAATAGAAAGAAAGGATATCTCATTTAATCTTTAACTATGCTGAGTTCAATCAAGCTAAGAACTAGTCGACCTCCTTACTTCTTTACTGCTCCTTCCCCTCAACCTCCTCAACCTCAAGTCATGATCTAATGTAATTTCTTTCAGTCCTTTTTGAGATAGCATAGCAGCTGATATGGAATATCTCTTCTCTTACGTGGAGCTTGGAAAAGAAGAGTTTGATCTACGATACACCATAACCATCCACCCCATCCCGAGCCTCATTTGCTAAGTAGGCTCATAGTCCAAGAATTTTGGTCCGAGAAAGGGAAACCCCATCATGATGTTTTGGCATATAAGGACGGATACCTAAAAATTCTTTTTTGCAGCTTGGTCCGCGTAAGCTCAATGCTTATGGATTTACCCAACATTGCCACTCTTCTTACTATGTTGTAGGACCGCAAAGATAACCCAACACTAGAACTTGATTTGCTCTCACTCCGCTTGCTCCCACCTATCTTCTTCCCACTATAGTGAAAGATCTTTCACCATAGCTGGAACCTCGCTGACCTTCTCGGGTAGTTATTGATCTTTAGCTAAGGATCCCGTCAGCTTTACCCTTCCTCCATACTTTTATATAATAAATCAAATAAAATTAATTAGATAAAATCAATTAGATAAAGCAAAAAAGCAAAGTAAGTTCAAGGGATATGGGTAGAGGAGGGTTTCTATAAAATCCAAAACTAGTGATCTCGTCTTGCTTGCTGGGAGAGAGGAAGCCTCCAGACCATTTTTTCTAGCCAGATGAACACTAACATAAAGCGGCCGGGATGACTACCTATCCCTTATGGGAATCAAACCTGTGTATTCGACATGAAAAGACGATGTCCTAACCACTGGACAAAAAGGAACAAAAAGCCATTTTTCAAATACCTCATCTCCGAGAATAGAAGTGGTTCATTTTCTTTCTATATGCAGTTTGATGATTTTGTTTGTGTTCATGTTTGCAACTTTTTATGTCAATTCAGTGGGTCGTCCCCCCTTTCTATGAGTTTCCCCACCGACCTAGTGATACACCAACCATGCCCCTTCTCTTTTTCTGATCATAAAGCCCCCTGATCCCTTTATTTGTCTTTCATCCCCCTGAATAAGTAAGACCTCACTTTTTTGAATTTCAAAAAAAGAGGGGTGAAACATCCATTTGAAGTGGAGAAGTCCTATGCTATAGTAAGGAAAAAAATAGGTTAAGGTTACGAAGTCACTTAGTTTAACTAGAAAACTCTATAAAAAGGGAGGCTAAGGTTACAAAGTAAGGTCAGCTAGTTAAGGAAAGCTCAGGTTATGAAATTGCTTAGCCATTAATTAATTGAAAAATAAAAGTAGTAGTAAGGCATCATTACGGAGTTGCGTCAGCTGTGGATAAAAACTAGGCTAAGGGATGGACTTTATCTCTTCTATTTTTTTCACTTACACCTTACACTTCAGCTGTGTCTAACGAGGCTCAGGTGCAGAGCCTTCCACTATGGACCGAGACTATGCAAAGGTAGAACACCATGGAAACTTCATTTACTTTATCATCAACCTTGATTTTTCTACACTTAAAAAGAACCTGGAATAGCAAAAATAGGTTCGTGTTCCACTTCCAAAGTCAGTCATCTATAGTTCATACTTGGGCAAAGATAACTCTCTAGTGGTTCCATTCCTTCTTACTATACTTCTGGGGCAACCAAACCCGAATAGGAAGAAGAGGGTTAGCCAAACTGTGGTCCACTTTGTACATTTGCTGAGCAAACCCCTCAGGCATTTTAGAAAAGGGAAGGGAACTTCTCCCCCTGAGGGAGGCGAAAAGCTACCACTTTTATAATGGAAGCTTCTCCTTTAATTTTTTAGAGCGTAGCGCTATTTTGAAATAAAAAAGGTTTATGATAAAGTAATCGAAATGACAAGTGGTTACGTTTGCGAAAAATAGAGATAATTAGGAACCGTCGGTTAACTTTTGGATCAAAGTAGCAACAAGCTGAGTATTACGACTACAGGGGAGAAACATAGCTTCATAGATATCTTCTCTTTCTCCTAAATTTTTTCCTGGCTTTTTTCTCCTCTCCAACCAGTCAAGTGGACAAGAGCCACCTATGGCATGCCCTAACTCAGCGGTCCTCGCTTACACAAGCAAGAAGATTAGCTCCCCCATTCTCTTATTGTGCCAGAAGGCCTGGACGAATGATGTAGGGTTAGATTAGATGGAGGAGGATTGAGAACTTCCATACCATGAGGCACCAGGGAACCATGTATTCCTCCCACGATAGGCTTTCGCGTGTCTGGGATCCGATCAGATCTACCAGTTACTAGTTTACGGAAAAAGAAGTTAAGAAAGGGTAAGAAGATTAATAAAATAACCTAGCCAAAGTCAGTCTTGTGTTCAATTCTGTGGTTGGAAGGATTTCTTTCTGCCATCTGCATTTCTCTTCTCTCTCTTTTTTTAGCAAAGGTAGGATTAAGTTAAACTTTTGTCTTGCAGACTGAAGAACTGTAGTCAGCTGCTTGCCTTGTAGTCGCCAGCTCGCTCCTAATAGATCTAATTGGGTGTTCATAATCTAGAGTAAAAGGATTTGAACCTTTTCATGAAGGTACCAAAAACTGATGCCTTACCACTTAGCTATACTCCATAAGCCTATTTTGGATGGTAGGAATGGGGATATGGGGAAGGAAGAGGCAGGGCTCAAAGAACGATCTGAGCTGTGTAAGGACGTGGGGATATAGCAAGTAAGCAGCAAGGTTCTCCCCTTAGGAGCGACTACAACAAGCTCGCGAATTTAATAGAAAGAAAGGGTAAGTTCTCTGCTCTATTTACTTACAATGCTATGACTATCAAAGTTGGTGATGGTTTCTGTAACCATACTCTCGTTATGCTGTTAGACCGAACTCATTGGCTCCATATCCACCAAAAGTTCATAACCTTTTTCACCATCAGTATTTGCTACTCTCTCGATAGATTTAATAGTTCACTAAAAGCCTTGGTCTAATAAACCATAAGCCCTTTAGAAAGAAAGACATAATAAAATAATAAATTAATTAATAAACAAACATAATTCATAAAAGAAAGGGTTGGTTAAGAACTATTAACTGTAAACCATAGAATTTACAGTCACTTAATGGAGATGTTCTCTTTTGTTTGGAATGAATAAGGATGAACAGGCACTTGAGCCTAAGCTGATGAAATTCGAGGAAAACATAGAAGCGTTCACTATACTAGGAGGCAATACATGACTACGAATTAAGAAAAAAGTACCCTTGAAAAGACTAAAGGAATGGGGTAATGACTACCGATAATAAAGCACAGGCTAATATGAACTGACTAAAAGAAGCAAGGATTAGATCCTGGACACAATCTTCCTAGAGATGGAACGCCACTTGACTAGTTGGAGAGGAACACCATCTAGCGGATTAGAAAGATTTGTATGGAATGTCCTACTCCTACCTGAGCTTTTCAATCAACCAATCCCCTATTTTAGGGACATCTATGTTAGGTAGGCCCAGGGATCACTGATTAGTCAAATAAGACCATCTCTCTGGCATATCATTTATTGGTCGATCCGGCTGGCAGCTTCTACATCTCCTGCCTCTCTATGGGGGCCCTTTTTTTTATACTAGTTTGCTGCTAGGAGTCCCTCGAGTCAAATTAATAATCAATAAAAATCCCAATAGAAGTTGACTGACCTACCTTTTCAATTGATGATCTACTGCTCCCTCTTAATAGCATATGCCCACGCTTTGATTTGAAAGCCCTAGCCATCCCCAAGTATTCAGTGTCTGGTGTGGTAGGACCAAGAAGAGAGGACTCTTTTTTTCCTCCTCTCTTCAGTCCAGTTTGAACCCATCCCAACAACGAACATATTTCTACAGCAAGGTGAGCCTCTTTCCTTCCCCTAGAATCCACTCCGATTCGGACGAGCAACTAGTCAAAATTCTTGAGTAGCCGAAATATTAAACAAAAAATATTTGAAACAATTCCTTACCTCACCCTAAGATAAGAGGAAAGGTCGATTGGACTTGAATCATGGACCAAATCTTGAATCCTACACTATTTAATGATGCGATGGGGGAAGTTTTTCTTTTTTTGTCAATGCTGGCCCAGTCAAGGCTCGTCCATGCCCAATCCTAATGGTCCTTTGATTTGCCCCTACCATAGCTCTATAATCAACTAATCTTCCCCAGTCCTCGAAAGCCCTCTGAAAGCCTATCCTTCTTTCTCTACTCGAGTTTAAAGTTCAGCGGTTTTCATCATTGATGAACACCTGCGCTAATAAGACAAAGAAATAGACGGTCTATGCCTTGAATAAATCAGTAACAATGGATTAGTGGAATGAGGGATCAAGAGATGGATAGGGAGGGAATGGCCTATCAATCATTAGTTGACCTTCCCTCGAACCAGTCATGGAGCTCTCAACTGAGGTTTTTAGGTTCTGGAATTAGGGCTTTCAATTCAAAAAATATAGTGTGGGTTTATCTCTCTCAACCAATTTAGGTGAGAGGGAGGATTTAATTTATCTCAAAAAAAGTGAGAGGGCTAAAAGAGAAAGTTTGACCTACAGGGAGAGAAAGGGTGATCGAGGGGACCCAAACTTTCAGTCTCTTCTCTATGGCGGGAGGTTTCTTTCATATCAAAAGTGTGCTGGGGAGGATAGGGAATATGGATTGGATTGAGAGGCGATTCTTACGCCTCTTCTTTCTCTATAGAATTCCAATTATTTTCTAACTATGGAAAAGAAGACAAGGGCGAGGCATCGAACATGTTCTATCCTTAACCTCCATGTGTCATTAGTAATCTCAATTCTCTTTTCCTATTAACTATTACACTGAGTGCTACAACTAGAATCCCCTTATATAGTTTTGGAAAAGGCAAGCGTACTAGCGCGCAATGGCTGACAAAAAGCCAGCAACTTCTTAGGAGTTAGCTCCACCCAAGGGCCCCTCTTCTTACTGTGGTTGAATGCCACTTTCTTCTTATTAGTCAGATAGGTTTGGAACCTTATATAAGGGGCTAATTGTTGCTTGCCCCTATTTCTAAAGTGTCTTACGCACTCCAATTTCTACCACTAAACGCCGAAGCCAAGAGCGAAAGAAGGGACTTGAACCTTTAACCTCAGCCTTGGCAAGGCTATGCTCTACCATTAAGCTATTTCTGCCAACTAGGGTAGTGGCAAAGCACTACTGAGCAATTCATGTATCACTTAATATGGACAACTTTTGTTTTTCCATCAGACCTTAGTTTTTTACCTCTAAATGAGCTAAGAACACGAGTAGATAGGCGGTTAGGGGGAAGAAGGTTGGTTGGGCCTGCCTTTTCAATCAATCTCCGACCGCTCAGTGCCACTATTGGTGCGAGTTGTAAGGAGTCTTAGTCTTGAGTCAAGCTGGGTATTATTTCATTCTCATAATAGGAATGAGTGCACCGCAAGACCAGACAAGTTCCTCCCTCGCCTCGCAGCGGTGGCATCTTTCTTTTAAGTTAAGTCATTTCCTAAGATGGCTCCTTTTATTCTACGATAATCCAAGCTTCAGTGGCACCTCACGAACTTTTTATTAGGGAAGTACTATAATACAGATTTGCCAGTGTTTGCATGCACATATTTTGTTCATATTCCTATGCAATTAAGAGAAAAATTATCCCCAAGGCAACCATATGTGTCTTTCTTAGATATGCTCGGTCCGGGTATATATATGCTATGACGTGAAATCAAAGAATGTAGATGTATCCTTAATGCTATCTTTAGTAAGGTCTCATCATATTTTCCTTAACCTAACTAATCAGCCCCGAGGGAGAATGATGATGGAGATGTATTGCGGCCTTCTCCTATTCATCAACTCGAACCTCATTCTTTTGAAGTTCATGTTATGGATTAGCCTTATTCTTCAGGTCAACAACTTTTCTCAGCATTTTTTGTTAACTGCCATCATGTTCAGCTAACCTAAGAGGATTCGTGTCACCCTGCACAACATATTTATTCCCGGCAGTGATTACAGTCTCTTTCCCAGGGTCAAACTACTCCAGAAGATCAGCAGTCTAGCATAGTTGCTTCCCTTCCAGTCGCTTCCAAAAATTATGGATCCCGCTCTCAGCTTTATCGATCCTCTTAAGTTTCTTATCCTGTTGAAGGATTATGAATTATTTTCCCCAAAATATTGAGCTTACCTCATCTTAGTTCAATCTTTTCATTAAGCTAAATCATTTGTTGAAGCCTCCAATCATTCTTTCTGGAGAGATACTGTACAGGAAAACATCAATGCCTAGGAAAAATTAATAAAACATAGTCTCATTGCCTGCAGGGAAAGAAGACATTAGTTGTAAGTGAATTTATAAGATCAAGCATAAAGTAGATGGGTCGGTAGACAGATACAAGGCTAGATTAGTAGCTAAAGGATTCCTTTAAGAATATTGAGTTGAAACCCTTTCCTTACAGTCAAGTGGCCCAAAATCCTACCTTCGAGATAGGGAAAAAGTTGCTTCAGGTTGCTAAACACCATTCATGGCATTCTCGCATTGGCTGCAATCAAAAGGTGGCCTTATTTCAATTTGACATGCAGAATAGAATGTCGTTCAACAACATAAGGGAAGGGGCAAGAATAATTTTCTATTCAGCCTCCTCCAACTCCAGGCTTCTCTTCTCCTAGAAATCCTAACCTGGTATGCAAGCTCGCGAAAGCGATTTATGTTTTGGCCTCCAGTAAGCTAAAGCAAGCATAAGAGCTTGGTTTGAAAGGTGACAATAGCATGTATAAGAGCCAAAATATTAGTAGAGGAAGGAGCCAGTTTTTAAATAAGTAAATCAGATCATTCAATGTTTATAAAGTGGTCGACATTAGGTATTGTCCTTCTTCTATATGGATGACATTACTTTCTCTAGTAATGACTTAGCTTTGATAAATAAGGTGTAGTCGTTTTGTTGCTAGTAGGTGCGACTATGTGAGTTTACAATAATACACCTTGGTATGTGTCAGTCAAGATTTTACTTAGTGATCCGAAAGAGCAATTTGAATTACTACAGACTGGTTTTCTCCCATATACCCCCGTTGTTGCATATTTCCTACCATTGAAGAAAATAGAGAAAACTGCTAATACCACCCACATCGTAAATGATGCCCTACCTGATCCATTTCAAATCTAGCCAAAGGTCTTCAAGCCTTATTACGAACTAAAGTCCTAAAGAAAAGCAACCCCAATCCCTCCCAACCATAGGTCAAAGGTCTTCTCACCCTTTTTGGGGCAGAGTCAAGTTCTTTACGGCTGCAAATCAGCCCCACATTATATCGATAGCAATTTAGATCACCTTCCCAAGGCTGCCTAACCTAATTGAGTGAGATAAATCAATCGTGACAATTTGACAGATCAATAACGAAAGCACCTATAGATAGAATCTGTTTGTCGACCGGTGGACTCATCCTCAATGCCGTTTAGGCTCTCCAGTTAAGTCGATTGTTCGTCATCTTTCTTTCCTATGCTCGAGATGGCCTTATAGATATTAGCCTCCCACAGAGATGGCCTTGTGGTCAACTTCTATTTTTCTTGTTGGAAGGATCGTTCGGATCTCTTCCTGAGTCAACCCACTCAATATCCGAGAGAGGGTAGGCTTATGGTGACCGCAAAGATGGCAGATAATGTAGTGGATGATACGTACTTGGAAATAAGTAGATCATAGTAAGTTTTTTCATGCCTCGACTCTCCCTCGGTTCATTTGGAAATCATGGTAATCTTTTCATAAAGATTATTGGGAACGAAAATCTACCTGGGGTTAAGAACAACAAGAAAACTACCTTATGTCTGTTGCCATGGAGTGTATAAGTAGGGATTGTTTTATGCTTAGAAATCCCGTTCTGCGCTCTCTATCTCCTTTTTTTAGGGTCCCCATTAATTGTCTTTTCATATTCTCTCCGCATCTTTCCTTCCATACAGAAGGATCATGGAGTTCTCCCATCATACATATCCGGGGGTGCAACTGTTTAGTAGGCAAGGATCAGAACGGGCGGATCCCAGGTCTAATTCCTGATATATTTGTTTCATCCTTAGATGATTGAGCTTTTTGAGAACACCACACTACGATTGAATAGAGGATTTCAATAATGAAGAGAAAAGTATAGTTCTCTTTTCATTTGAAAGAGGAATAAATGTCTTATTGAGAGTGATTACAGAAGAACTTTTTTATAGAAGAGAGCAATAGGTCAGTTTGAAGAGCAAGGTTGAAAATAAATGGAGAGGTCATTCATAGCAGAAAAAATGCTCACTCACTTGTATCTAAAAAGGCAGGCAGGGGGCTTTCTATCCTAAAGATAATATTTTTTTCATTCTTAAAAGCCTTCTTTCATAGATAATTAGTAGTATTTCTCTCGCTAGCTATTCTGAGTAAGAGGGGGAAGACTTGATATAACTACTATTAGATCTCCAACCCCAAGAGACTCTACAATCATTAGGAGTAGATAACCCTTTCCCTTCCCTTCTATAGAGAGGTTGCCAATTTCTCCCCAGGTAGTTCACCGACTCCCAGTGCCTACCATTTCTATATACTTTTGAAAATAAATAGGTAGAGCTAGGAGCTCAATATTGGAAGAGCGCCCTCTCTTTTCTTTGGGAAATTGAGTTAGCTGGGTTAGTTCCTTGTCCCCGATATGTAACGAAAAGATTGATTGGTTTAACGCATTCATTCATGAAAGCTCTTGCTTCTCTCTGGTGGGACTTTACCTTTCAAATATAAAAAAGGTAGTCACAGCGTGCGTGAAGGGTTGCTCATGTTTCCTAAATGTTACACATTTTTAGGTCATTAGTCAATAGATCCCTAGACAGTAAAATAGGGGTGACTTCACATTGTTTCCTAACATGCCTATCTTTATTTTAGGCAAATACTCTCCCAATTTAGGCAGATATCGTACCTTGCGCTTGTGAATGAGTGTGATATATACCTCTTTTCTCAACACGTGACTGTGTACTCAAAAAATAAAAGCTGCATGTCTTCACCCTCTCTTGGTTCATAGTGGAATCCATTGAATGATTTGGTAAAGAACGGGATTACGATCGAAAAATAGAGGTTTCCACTAGGCGAAGGAGCTCAATAAATATCCTAACTCTCTATGGGCAAGAAGAAAGGGTGCAGCTAGTGCGCGAAAGCTATTCTTACCTTCTATTATATTAGTAAAGGGCCTTTAGGCTTTACTAATAAGATATATAGGGATTTTCCCTTTACTAGTAAGAGGCAAAGATCATCAGCCTTTAGTCATATATCTCGCTACCTACTCCTTTTGTAAAAAGGCTTTGGGGATAAGATCACGCTTGAGAAACAGTCTACTTTAAGGCTCCAGGAAGAAATATGCTTTGTAGGTGGTCATCACTATTTATCATGTCAAGACGGAATTTTGGTTTGTTTTTGAAGGTGATAAAAAAGATTTGACAAAAATCACGCATACATTTGAGAGCGAGAAGGATTAGTTCGTGTTTGGGTCAAGGGGATGGGTGACCTGAACCTTCTTCCTCCGGTAAGAGCTATCTAACCTCTATTGTTTCGCTATAACCTAGTCTTACTTGATCTTACCTCCCTTCCTATTTTTCTTTATTTCTTTTATGAGAATACATGTCGTGTTTCCTCTATTCTCATTTGGGCCTCGGGAATCCCTTGCTTTTGGCTAAGGTCTTTATTTACCTTTTTTCATTCCCCCTCTTAAAACAAAAAATTCACAAACACTACTGGAATGGCACAACAGCAATACCATAAAATATATACTTACCGACAAGAGAGAGAAAGACTGACCTACCCAAGAAAGAGAACCCAAGAGTGAATCCCCTATCACAACAAGGTCGGAAGAAAATAATTTACCACGACCTTATTTACCACGATCAGGACTAGAGGAGCATTTTAGGAATTTGAGGTATCACTTGTAATAGGGATGAAGTCTCATTCATGTAGTAATGTCCATAACTTGCACCATATTTGAGACTAAGGAAGGTTTGGAACCCTGTCCTACCACCTTTATCAAATCCCTAGCTCTCTTCCATAGTGCAACTGCCCTATTCTTACCATGGGAATATCTATCTTTCTTTTTTCTTTCATATCTTTCACTTAGTATATAAAAGCAGATGGTCTCGTATATGAAGAAAGATATTATTGACGTCAGTAGACTAACCTATTCATTGATAAGGCATTTCTTCCTACAACCGCCTTTCCCACCAAAAAGCTAACCCAAAAAAATTAGGGTTTTTCTAGACTAGACCTTTGGGATTTTTTTTGGGTTCATCCATGCATTGATGTAGTCGAAGAATCTGATCCAGAGCGACTACTCTACCTAGCCTATCTTCCTGCCTTCCCCAGGTTCTCTATGCTCAGTTGCATAACTAATCCCAAGACTATCTATTTAAGAGAGGTCTAATTCCATGTTCTTCTAATTGCGTAGAAGTAGAATTGCTTACTCCCTTTTATATCTAGGGATCATTGAAGCCTTATTCTGTGTATATTTAGGAACAGGGCTATCAAATGGTCGACTGCAAAACCCATCAGGGTTCCAAAATTGTATACTATTATGATGCCCTCGATCAGTGATCATCTAACGGTCTACTTTTGCGATATCTGTCATGTGAAGAAGCTCAACAAGCCTTGCAAGAAGTATATGCTTTACTATTTAGGGGCATAGTAATAGTTATTTGTTGGGTTGGTTTTTCTCTCTACCTTCTCACGGTGGGATGGAAACAAAAGAGGTCAACCATAGTGGAAGACAAAATATGGGGCCGAGAATCTATAATCGATCCAAAGAACCACTCCCAGATATGATTATACTCCCCCTTCGTACTATAATGAGATTCTTTCCCAACTTTCTTTCATCTTAAGAAGGCTGCAGTGAGAATGAGAGACACTTTGGAACTTTAGGGAATGGGTATTTTACGGTAAGGCGGGATCTAAAAGCTCTCCAATGTGTTGCAGAGCCTTCGGCCATGACAGGATGGATGTAATAGGAGCCCCTTTGGGCTTTTACGGAGCTTGGCATGCTTTTGCATTAACTCACCATTTGGTGATTTGGTTCATAGAAGCCCAAGTATATCCAGGAGTTCCTTTTACATGCTACGCTATCCTCGGTGATGATATCATCATCTGAGATGAGCGGGTGTCTCAGCGTTATCGTGAGCTAATTCTGACACTGAATGTTCATTTTTCATTAGAGAAATCGTTATTATCGTCATTTGGTGCTTTGGATTTTGCTAAGCAGTTCTTCGTACGTAGAGTGACTAACGACTTTTTTCCTGTCTCCTGTTACATGTTAAGATCCTTAGTTAGTTCCATATCCCTTGTTCCTATAGTGAGGGCTATTATATCTAAGAATTTTCCATTTTTGTATCATTTACGGGAAGCTGGGTGCTGGGTGTATTCTGGATCTACGGCCCCTCCTATATGATGGCAGTAGAAAAGGGGTCCAGAAAAGTGTGGCTGATTGTTCTTTTACCATGTCAGCCATACTCTCATTTAGTCGGTCTTGATAGTCTGAATATGAGAAGTGTTTTAATCTAGACACTCTCCAAGTTGGTAGGATCCAAATGAAAAAAGGAAATACAATGGTAGGATTTGCCATCTTTTCTATTAAATAATTCAAAACAATTGATCGGGAAAGGTCTTGTTCATGGTGGTAAGCGAGGGAGGATTTAGTAAAGGGATAATTCCGATTATACTAAATATATTCCCAAGTTGGTAATTAGAGTTAGAAGCTTCAGAGGATTCCTCCAATCACCTCCACGGGCGAATATAGTTTACGTTACTCTTTCTTGGCTAGTCTAGTAGACTATATTCTAAGTCATTCGAAAGGGCACTGTATATTTTTGGGGTGTAATGTTATGGTAGTTCCCTCTCCTTTAAGATGAGTGACTTCGTATCTATCCTTACTAAGAAAAAAGAGTTCCAGAGGCATCTTCCATTCATATCAATTTTGGTTTTTCCGTACCATATTTTGATCTGCCTCTTCTTCGATCCGAAATTCCCAGCAAATCCTTGACTCCTCAAATACAATGGAATTTCACACCTAGCGAATCTTTCACTCTACCTTCTCTAATTAAGACCATAGAATGTTCCTGCAAATTATGACCTTCACTTAGAATGTGAGCAAATATATCATGTCGATTGCTCAGCCATACTTTGGCTATCTTACGTAGAGTTAAAGGTTTTTGCGGTGTTCTCGTTGAAACATGCGGGCATACTCCTTGCTTCTGGGGACATTGATCCAAAGCTCGAGTACAGTACGTACGCTATTTTTCTTCTCTACCATGATGAATCAATTGATTTAATGTAGGCATTGCTCTTTCCTTTATCCTTCCCCCATTTTTTTCCCTACCACTAGCGGTTACTCCTGATCCGAAGAATCCCTTTTCCATTCATAGAGATATCCAATCGTCAAAATCAATAAAAAGAAAATCATAGAATAAGATCCAAATGGATCAATCTTGTTGGGAGGTACTGCCCAAGGAAAGTAAAAGGTTACTTCCGAATTAGGAATAATAAATAAAATTTAAACAAGATAAAATCTTATATCAAAACGACTTTTGGCATCACCGAAAGGATCAAAACCACATTCGTAGGCCAAATTTTTTTTTGGATAGGTCAAACTATTGGAAGAAAATAGAAAAGGAAGACCGAATGGGATCAAAGAAACTAGCAAGCTGATCGCTAAATAGATACAAATAGGTGTAAATTCTGACATCACCACAGAAAACTTGATTCTTTTGCTCCTTGCTGGCGGAGTGGCATACCAGAAAAAAAAGCAAGAAATAGGAACGAATTAAGATTTATAAAATTAGGTGCATTTCTCTCATTTTATTCTTTGGATTTATCTGATCCGATCCAAGGCTTTTGATTAGCCTTTCGAACATAGCCTTTGGCGAAGGCAGTTCCCTTTTGTTGGGATACCTTTCTACCTCTTTTTGAATGAGAGGTTCTAGGAGGTCGGCTAATTTTGCCTTTCTCTTTTTGATTTCCTCTTTCATAAGCTCATATACCTGGTGTTCAACCGTGGGTATGTTGACATCAAAGGAATTTTTTTCGATAAGCTAGGACCACTTCCATTGCCTTCGACGGAAAGAGGAATTCTATCCATCAAAGAAAGAAAAAATCAAAAAAGTCACTAAGAAATGGAGTAAATAAAGTGACTTCCAAAGAAAAGTCCCAATTAAAATGTAAAAGGATAGAATTAAGCAAAAGGACAGTGAGATTGAGAAAAATATGTTTCAAAAGAGAGTAAAAGAAAGTTGACATTCATTCTCTTCCTCTGTGCATCTATCTTCTCAAGCTCATCATAAGATTTTTATTGACTCGACTCAAGCTCATCATAACCTTTTTATTGACTCAACTCAAGTTCATCATAACTTTTTTTGATCTTCATCTTCGTGTTCTATTGATTAGAAACATCAAACAACGCCTCACTGGTTTAGAATTCAAACACAAAATGGCCAAAGAATCAATTAGTAATATGCTTTCTATTGCATTGCCAAAAGACCTGAAATCCTACCTTTCGGGATTGCGATAAAGTGTTGACAGAGAAGAGTGAAAGGCACCACATTGAGAGAGAGAGATGGGGAAAGACCCAAACATTGAGAGGAAGACAAGGAGGTTATATTTCTCTAAAATAAGTACTGATAATGAACCACAAGCCCTAGGTTTTAAGCCAAAGAAAGAAGAAATCATAGCCCTGGAATAGAAATATATTGTACTTCAAAATAGTTACTAGAAGCGCTGCAAGCGCACTTCCTATCTAGGAAAATCAAACCTTAAAAAGCAACTTCCCCCGGCTAGTCTTGCAAAAGTGGGTGTACGGGAGAATAGAACTAAGTATCAAGGTTTAAACAAGGAAGGTTCCCACGTGCAGGAAAGATTTTTCACATGCAGCACAAATGCAAGTAGTCTTTTCTGTGAACCCCTAGGAGTAGCAAAGCTAGCTCTTCAAATCATTGGCATTGGACAGGTGAACCTGGCTACACACCAACTCTGACTCTAGCAGAGGATCTATTTCTAAAACAATCCACTTATCTTATATATATATGATAATATAAAAACTTACACAAAATAAAAGTCCTATACCACATCTGAAGACAGAAATGCTCTTGTAGGATCTTTTACTTCAATAATAGATATCGGGCCTTTCAGTAGATTAGTTCAAAATTTCTCCTATTTTAATAAGAGACGTGTTTGGACCTCTTTGAAGATAGCCAAGAACTTCTAGCACAAGAAATAGTATTTGAAAAAAAGGTTCCATACCCATAAGGGTTCTAGGCTTCAACCCACTTCTCGAGCAACTTGTAACTATATTGACTTTTCTTTAAAGGCTTCTTTTTAAATGAAAGAATTCATTATGACTGTGGTTTCGTAAAGACAGATTAGCTTTGACCCACCCGGATTATAAGCAGGAAGAAGACTCTGTCAGATTTTAATATACAGAGAGAGTATATCTTGAAAAGCTTCTAAGAAAGCCATCCGAATAGAATAGGGACTTGCTTAACAGCGAAAGAAGAAAATTTCATTAGAACGGGGGATGCTCTCTCACACTTCCCAATCTACATTCAAGTACACCACTTCCAGAAACATTGGAATTCTAAAAGGGTTGCAGGTGGAATGAAAGAGACTGGCTAATTCGATCAAGTAGGCTAACTCAATGGAATTCATAACCCTTTCAATCTTCTCCTTATTTCCTTGGTCGGGCAGCAGTGTTCTTACTTTCAGGAAGAGCCACATCTAGGAGGATGGCTGCTGAAAACAAAATTTAATAAAAGCATGATAGCAGAATGGGTTAGCGCTATGTTCAACTGAGTAAACCCACGCAAACAAAAACTCTTTCTGATTAGGGATGATAATCGCAATGGAGAGGGTCTGTTACCTACCATAAGTAAGGGCTCGTAGAATACTGTAAATAAATTTTTGAAGAAATAAAAAAAAGTGTAAACCTAAGCCAAGAGCCCACTTTAGATTCATAACATCTTCCACCCTCCGTATAAAAAATTTACTCACTACCAACAAAACATACTTTATTTACTAGTTTAAATCGATTCACTAAGCTAGTGAAAAGCCTTATTACGCAATTCTACCAGTGTGTAATACATCCAACATTCTCAATATTAAAGGCTTTTGGCAAGCCAGAGCAAGACTTCTCTATGGGAACCCCCCGGTAAAGGAGACTTGTCTAGTCAAAGAGGCTTCTAATAAGAAATTAGCTCATTCATTACTTATTCAATGACTTTATTTTTCATAGCATCAACGTTAATTTTTTGTCTCCCTCGTCTAGTCGGGATTCCCTAAGAGAAAGGGATCAAATCTGTAGTTGTAGTTTCTATACGTCAATCCAATCTCGCTTCCATTCATCATCCATTCTGAGGAAATATTCTTGAATAACAGACTAAGAAAATTCAACTAAGTCCTTTTCCATTATGTATGCTCCAGTAAGAAAGTCCCTTACTTAGGCTAGTATAGATTTTTATTTTGGCAAGCAGGCTATTGCGGAGTACCCTTTTTTTGACTTTTGCTATAATAGAGAAGATTTTCATTGGTAATGGTTACTATATTCCTACAGAAGGAAAAGGGAATGTTGCAATCAAAACAATTTTAGGTACAAAAATAAATTCAAATGTCCTTTACGTGCCCGATATTGATAAAAGTTTGGTCAACTAATTGAAGAAGGATTTAAACTATTGTTTGGAGATAACTATTGTTGAATCTTTGATTTCACTAATCTTGAGATTTTACAAATTGATATCAGAAACAAAAGTTTCTTATTTAATCCAAAGAAGATGCACATAAGTCATGCAAGTACAAAGAAAAATTGGCAGATTTATTCAAGAGGTCAAATTCAGTCGAAGCCGAGACAATTTCCGATCCAAGGAGGAGTGTTGTAAATATGTCTCAGAAATAAAATAGGAATAAATATTTTTAGTTGATTTTAATTATTAGAGTCCTATGTGACTTAGGAATTAGTTGTCCCTTTATTATTTGAATAGAAATTAGTTATCCCAATTTAAATTGGAGTGTAGTTAGAAATTTAGCTATAAATATATGTTTTAAGTTATTAATAAAATAATTTCCTTTGACAATACTTTTGTCGTATTTTATTTTCTCCAACTCTTTCTCTATTATTTTTCCAATTTCAAAGCTAAAAACCAATAGGAATACACATATTCCTTAAGAGTTAAAATACCAACAAATGAGAAGATCACTTTCTTTGGGTCTGAACCAGTAGATTGCTTATGCAGTAGACCTAGTCTTGATACTATTGAACCATATTTACTTATGGGATTTTTGAAAGGCATATCGGGAAGGTGTTTGCTAATCCTATAGGCATCTATTATGAGACCATACCTTTAATACACTTCCTTATGAGGTGGTAGATCTCTGACCATAAGAATGAAGTTCACAAGCTTCTATTACATGCTACTCCTATTGTGATTTACTGGAACATTTAGAAAAATAGGTTCTCTGGTAAGTATGGAGGAAAGAAGTTCAATAAAACTAGAGTTATTTATTGCTTGATAAAAGATATTTCTTACTTTCTCCATACAATTTTCCTTATTTGATTGGTCTACTAGATGGATAGATTTGATCTTAATGGTAGAAAAATTTAAGCATGAAGTTAGAATTCTTAGTAAGTGTTGGACTAAACCTAGTGCACCTTGGGTTAAACTTAATACTGATGGAAGTGCTTTAGGAAACCCTGAAAGCATAGGAGTAGGTGGTATTTTAAGAGATTATCAAGGTAATTTTATCTATGCTTTTGCAACACATTTGGGGGGTGGTTCTAATAATGAAGCAGAAGTTCAAGCTCTTATATGTGGTGTTACTTTGTGTCCATAACATGGATACATCAGGATTATAAGTAGACTGTGAACTACTCATAAAGTGTTAAACCACACTATTAAACCACCATGGAGCATCATTTATACATGATATCTGTATAGCAACTATGCAACATATTTGATAGTTTTCAATGTAGACACAACTATAAAGAGGCTAATCATGTAGCAGATATTCCATCTAAACATAGTTATATATTTCACACTACTCAATATTTCTAACATCAACATCATCTATCGAAGGAGGCAAGAGGTCACTTCACTCAGGACAAGTTATCCATGCCAAATTTTAGAAGGAAGAAGCTAAAAAGGATTAAGAAACCACCTTGAGTTTTCTTTTTGTGAGATATTTTCTTATGTCTTCACCTGTACTTATTTTATTTTACTTATCTTTTTTAACTAAGCTCTTTCATGTCTAGTTATAGATTCTTTGAAGAAGTTCTTAGTTTTGATTTTCTTCTAACTTTGTAAGGGGAGAGTCTCCCTTATTTATGCTTTCCGAGTTACTTTGTACTGAGAGGAGTCCTCCCATATCTACGTAGTTGCTAGTTTTTTTATTAATTAGGGATGAGTAGGCTGGCCTGGGTAGGCTAGCTGACTCTCTAATGACTATAGGATCAGAGGTAAGATTTATATCCCCCTCTTTTTATTGTTGGTTTCATTTGTTTTTCCTTATGAATAGGCCTAAGGGTACTACTCAGCCCTGACCACCTCAAGGATTGTTAAAATTTTGAAAAAAAACTATTAGTCCGAACAAGTCACAAATGACTTGGGGTAGATATAGGAAAGCTCTAAACACAAAGAATCATGAAAAAGAGGAAAATGATCCAGAGTGTCAATGCAACTATACAAGTGCAATATATAAGGAATATTCTCCAAAAGTGAAAAATAAGACTAACCCCAAAATAAAAGGAGATAGATCAGCTCCAATCCGTAAAAGCTCACATAAATCTGTAATCAACAGCTTTACATGAGGATGGCATTGACATCGATGACTTATACTATCATCCGCATTAGGTAAAATGATACATTGGTGTAGTATGAGTACCAAAACACACAATACTTAGTAGGCATCATAGGCTAACTAAGCTTACTTAAGATACAAGTAAATAAAACGTGAATAATTGCCAAATGTAAGAAAAGAGGGGTCAAAAAAGAGTAATAGGATGAAGCTAGACAATAGCAAGAAATATAAGTAATTAACTCAAAAAACGTAAAGTAAGTTGATAACAATAACCCAAGCAGACTCGTATTAGCCCGAAGGTACACACAAACAATGAATAAGCCAAACCAACCCCATAAGAACAATTGATGAAAGCAACAAGTAATACTAAATATAAGCCAAGCACAATAGTGAGTAAATGCAAAAGGATGAGATGATATAAAATAAATATATGTATACTCCTCTACCAGCCATATCCATAAATCGTGCTCAGAAATAAATAGGAATTCCAACCAAACATCAATAACAATGCATGCCTAGACTCAAATTGATACTAGATAATCCATTCCCCCATGTTTCAATTACATATTAGGGGAAATAACAATGTATCCCCACACCATTTACCATCATTTGGGGCAAACCACAATCCTTTTTGGTTTAATTACACATTGGCTTGGGGAATTACACAACCCTTTAAGGTTCAATTAAAAAATCATTATGCTTCATTGATTTTTTACACTATGCAATAGTTCATGAATAGTTCAATATGCAAAATTTTCATATTCAAAACCAATTTTACAATATGGGATTGGGGTCATAACTACTTCAAAGTCACAAGTTTGGGGAATCACAATCCCTAGTTCATTAACCATTCTCATGCATCAATTTGATTTTAAAACCACCATTTAAATGTAATTCATGTATGGACAAACATAAAATATCACATTAACAACAATTGTTCAAGACCCTCAACCCATGTTTTCAAAACCAACCTCAATACAATATGAACAACACTTTAAAACTCATGCTTTTAGAAAATTAATAATTAGGGAAGAGTAACATGCCTGAAATACAATGTTTCACAAAAAGAATTCAACCCTTGAACCCTCGGATAGACTATTTCTTTGAAACCCTATGTATGGCTTCTTGAGAGAATTAAAGAGACCTTTGAAAGTGTTTGAGTACGTTATGGATGAAATGTAACCCCATTAAGTTCTTTAGGGATGTGGGGTTTTAATTAGGTAAGGAGGGAATTGTCCAAAGTGCCCTCAATTAGAAGTTGAGATTCAGTCGTCAGTGACTGGGTCACTATATGAATCATAGATATTCGTTACGACCCTTTACCATGATTCATAGCCTAGACGGTCTCCATGGCACTCAAATCTGTTGATCTTATGAATCAACTAGCATAACTCGTAATGGGACCCTACGACTCATAGAGTTCAGTCATAGTCAACCCAACAATCATTTGGAGTGTACACTTGACACCCTATGATTAACACCCAACGACTCATAATGAGTCCTTACAACTCATAATGAGCCACTCTTACATACAGTAGAACTCATCCATACACTAACTGATTTGGTTATGATTAGGTTCAATAACTCGGTAAGACTCCATACTACTCGCCAGGGGAGTCATAGTCAGGACAACGAGAATAAAATTTTAGAAATTTTCAAGCACCAAAAACTTGAGGCGTTACATACTCCCCCCTGATAGGATCATTCGTCCTCGTATGATAGGATAAGGCATTTATTAGCATAATTTGACAACACAGACGATGACATTTACATTTAACAAAGATAGAAAACAAAGATATTAAGGAATACACATACCACAAGAAAGATTATCTTGAATGGAAAATAAGAATGGATACTTGGACTTCATGTCCTCCTCGGCTTCCCAAGTGAATTCTTTAACCTTTTTGTTCCTCTAAAGAACATTCACTGATGCCACATCTTTGGTCTACAACCGATGGACTTGTCAATCCAAAATCTCAACTGAGACTTCCTCATAATATAAGAAATCCAAAATAACCACATCATCCAAAAGAATAATCATAAAAAGATCACCTATTAACTTTCTTAACATTAAAACATGAAACATCAAATGAATGGAGCCCAAACTAGAAGGCAAATCCAATTCATATGCAACATTACCAACCCTTTTCAAAACTAAGTATACACCAGCATAACGGGGACTGAGCTTTCCTTTATAACCAAACCACATCACTACCTTTATGGGGTACACCTTCAAGAAAACACAATCACCAATACTAAATTCCAACTCCATTCGCCTCACATCCACGTAAGACTTTTGGAGACTTTGGGTGGCCTTATTTCTTTCCAAATGCGAACCAAATCAGGACCAAATAACTTATCGACCTCAAACCACCCAATAAGAGGCCTACACTACTACCATATAAGGCCTTAAACGGGGTCATACCAATGCTAGAGTGATAACTTTTGTTGTAGGAAAATTCTATGAGAAGAAAATGGTCAACCCATTTACCACCAAAATAAAAAACACAAACTGAAGCATATCTTTCAAGGCCTAAATTTTCCTTTCTTCTTGCTCATTCATTACGGGTGAAAGGCAGTACTAAGGGTTACCTTAGTCCCCAATCCTCTGTAAAAATAACCTCCAAAAGTGAGATTAGAACTGAGTACCCCGATCGAATAAGATGGAAACTGGAGTACCATACAACTTCACAATCTCCTCAATGAACAACTTGGCATAATCCTCTGAAGTTACCAAACTTAGTCATCCTATCCACGATGACCCAAATCAAATCAAATTATAGGAAAGACTGTAGAAGATCGATAACAAAATTCATATTAATTATCTCTCATTTCCACACCAGCAACTCAATCTCCTGAGTCAACCCAATGGGCCTCAAGTGCTCTACCTTCACTTGCTGACACACCATGCACTTAGCCAAAAAAATTGGAAAAATACCTATTAACATTATTCCACTAATAAATCTCCTTAAGATCATGATATATTTTCATTGAACTAGAATAAATAGTGTAACGCGACTCATGGGCTTTGGCCAAAATTCTTCCTCGCAACCCATCAACATCGGGGACACATAATATACATGATACCTTAAGAAACCAATACCACTAATCTCGAAAACCATCATCTTCTACCTGACTACACTACTCTTGGTTTGTATCAAGATAAGATCCTTGCATTAAGAGATGACGTGTCCATTTATTGAACAATTACATAACCATTTTTAGAGTACAAAATAGCTACTCCCAGATTTGCCAAATAGTGAATATCCTTTACCAAATCCCGCTTCTCTTTATTAATATGAGATTAGATTCTCATGGACAACCTTCTAGGAGCATCAACAACCACATTAGCTTGACCTTAGATAATAATAAAGACTTATGTCATAGTCCTTGAGCAACTCAAGATATCTTTTTTTTTCTTGAGATTTAGCTCCTTCTGAGTGAAAACTTATTGCAGGCTCTAATGATCAGAATAAATATCGACATGACTCCATACAAATAATGTTTCCAGATCTAAAAACACCATAACTAACAATTCGAAATCATAGGTTGGGTAATTCTTTTCATGGACTTTTAATTATCTAGAGTAATAAGCAATCATCTTGCCATGTTGCACCAACACACAACCTAGTCCTACCCGAGATGCATCATAATAGACAGCAAAACCATCAGTGATCTCAGTTAGAGTCAAGACCGTAGTCGAAGACAACTTATCCTTCAGCTTCTCAAAACTACCTTTACAAACTTTAGACCAAAAAAATTTTACTTTCTTCTGAGTCAACTTAGTCAATGGGGCAACAATAGAAGAGAAACTCTCCACAAACCTTCTATAATATATGGCTAAAACCAAGAATCTACAAATGTCAGATAGAGTCATAGAACTAGGGCACTTCTTAACCACTGCAACCTTCTATAGATCCACTATGATCCCTTACTACAAAAAACATGAGCCAGATAGGTCACAATATTTAACCAGAACTCACACTTAGAAAATTTTACATACAACTGCTTCTCCATAAGGGTCTACAACATAAGGCGGAGGTGATCAACATGATCTCCCTTACTCTTCTAATACACCAAAATATCATCAATAAAGAAAATTATGAACAAATCTAAGAACTGGAGAACAAACTGATTCATAAGATCTATAAATATTGTTGGGGCATTAGTCAAACTAAAGGACAACACCAAAAACTCAAAATGACCATACCATGATTGGAATGTATTCTTAGAAATATCCACCTCTCTAATCTTCAACTGATGATAACCTAATTGAAGATCAATCATAGAAAAGAACTTAGCACCCTAAAGCTGATCGAATAGATCATCAAATCTAAAAGTGATACTTATTCTTCATAGTCACCTTATTTAGTTTATGGTAATCAATACGCATCCGAAGGGACCCATCCTTATTGTGAATAATAATAAAAGAGCATCTCTTTGGGATATACTAGGGCAAATAAAATCATTGTTACGAAGATCTTTCAACTGCTCATTGAGTTTTTTAATCTTAACTGGAGCCATTCTTTAAAGAGGGACAGAAATAGGATGAGGTTCAAAAAAAGATCAATTCCAAAATCAATTTCCCTATTTGGAGGTACACCAAAAAGATCATCAGGGAATACCTTAGGAAATTCACAGACCACAGTGACAGTCTACAAAGAAGAACCTTCAGCTCTAGAATCCTTAACATTTGCTAAGTGATATAGGCACCCTTTAGAAACTAATTTATGATCTCTAAAATAAGAAATAAAAATTCTATTGGGTAATAGGTAATTACCTTCCTATTCAATCAACGTATCATTTGGGAAATGGAAACTGACCCTTCGTGCCTGACAATCAAGAGTCGTATATCATGAAAGTAGCTAATCCATCCCTAAAATCACATTAGAGTATAACATACCATAGTCTATCAAATCCACCTGGGTCTCCCTACCAAATACCAACATCACACAACCCTTATACACCCTTCTAGCCATAATAGAGTCACCCACCATGGTGGAGGTCTAAAATACATTCAGGATGAAAACTAAAATTGATAGCCACATAAGGGGTCACATAAGAGTGGGTAGACCCAGGATCAAGTAAAAAATATACATCATGAGAAAAGAGTTTGAGCGTATGAGTAACAACATCGGGGGGAGCCTTAGAATCCTAGCGTGGGACAAGAGGACACAGACAGTTCTGACAAGTGCCGAAGCTAGAAGCAGACAAAATATCTTTTGGTATGGGAGATGATGAAGTAATAACATGAATCTTATTTTCCTAGAAGTAACCACAGAAGGACAATCCCTCAACATATGACCATTTTGACCATATTTAAAGAACTTATTCCCCTACTTCACAAATACAATGGTGCATCTAACAACAGAATCTACAAGAAGGATACGATGAAGCTGACTAAGACCCACTAGCCTGAGGTCGGGCTCCTGGTTCTATAAACCCTCTATAATGAAGATTAACTGATGACTTTAGATAAGGAGCACTAGCCGAAGAGTAAGAACCAGAGTTGCCCCACTTTTTCTTAGACTATTTCCCGCTATCTCTACCACTTTGTTGCTAACCTCTACCTTAATCTGAATCATGTTCTCAAAACTAGATTCAGTCATTCTTGTCTCCAGAAAATAACCTATTCTAGATCAATATGGTGAATAGCCAATCCCGCACTACTCGAAGACTTCATAAACTGATTATCAATTTCTATCATAGCAGAGGTTACTGTGAGAAGATCCTTATGCCAGTAAAGATAGCTATCCATTCTAACCTAGCTTTGCTTAGAAAGATACATTTAGTTCTCCCTCTACTTGCCTATCTAAGTAGGAAATTGGAATAGTCTTTGATTTCATAGAAGAAGCTAAGGTGAGAGCTATATGCCTTCCAGAATTAGAGCAATAACTGCTATAAAGTAAGGAAATATGCAGGAATGATCCCTAGAGCAAAGAATCAGAATGCTCCATGCTAAAGTAAAGAATCAGAATGCTCCATGACTAAGTATACCCATTCAGACTTTCTTTTGTTTAGTTATAAAAAATAAGCACTTTGATGAAGATTTATAGCATTAATAAAACTTATTATTCTGCCTTTCACTCACCTGTGCTTGCTTCTTCTTCTCCTCTTCCACTTGTTGAATATACACCGTAATTCTAGAGATGTACATATACTTGTTCAACAAGGCAACCTTTCTCTCTTAAATCAACTCACGGGACAACCCAGAGGTTAACTTACTCATTCTAGCCCTCATCTAGACACCAATTTAAGAGTATAACGTAATAACCGATGAAACTTCAAGGTATACTCCTTTACTGTCATCCTACCATGCATCAAATTCATAAATTCCTTAGCCTTCACCTTCTTTAAATCCTGAGGAAAGAAGTGATCAAGGAAAGCATGAGAGAAATCATCCTACAACATAGATTTAGAATCATTACCCCTTGACTGGTCCCACTCCTTATACCACTGATACGACACATCCTTCGGCTAATAAGCTAAAAACTATACACCCTCCACATCAATAGCATGCATCACACGAAATATCTTTTTTATCTCATCGAAGAAATTTTGAGGATCTTCTTCAAATTTAGAACTAGTGAAAATAGGTGGACTCAACCTCATAAATTTGCCAACTCTACTAGCCTCGGAGAATAGAGCAACAGAAGCAACTCGCTCAATCTGGAGGGCCACCAACTGGGTATGGAAATGAATTAACTGGTAAAACATAACATTAGACACACTAGCTTGGGGATCCTAAGGAGGGATAGAGGGAACCAATGGAGTTCCCTTAGGGAAATCAAAGGCAGAGACCCTCAACTAGATCTGAACTCCTAGATTAGGAAAAGCTCCATCTACATTGTCCTCAAATGGGATAGAAGAGTTTCCATGAACATCAAATCTTCTGGGAGGCATGATCTGAAAAGTGAACATACAAAATTAGAAGAGATTAAAGACCTTAGACTCAATAGCTAGAAATAGAACACCAATAAAGGGAAACATTCCTAAATGTCTCATGGCCTCTCCCTTATAAGTGTGGCGCGCTACATACCCCTAAATACGACTCTACTTGACACAACTTTTTTAGACCCCGAATGACACTAAACCTAGGCTCTGGTACTATCTTTGTCATGACTTGAACTAGGTCTTCACTACGATGGGTATCTTAAGTACCGCATGGATCGGAGACCACCCCTATGCGCCTAACCAACCAACACATTATCCCTCAATGTCAGATAAATTTAATGTATATAACAAAATAAGTTCAAAGAATAAAAGGCATGTCTATAGCCAATAACCATTGACCGGCCAAAACAACCGACCAATATAACCTAAGTCTACAGTAATCCAATAAATCTTTTAATACAAGAACCAAAAACCAGCCTTAGTCGGGACATATCCCTGACTCTGACAGATGACAATGACAATGATAATAAAAATAATAATGTTAATGATAATGAAACTATCAACTAGAGTCTATAATAAGAACTAATGAAATGTCTAAGTCTTTCAAAATATGCAAGGTCAGCACTGCACCACAACAAACTGACGAGCCCAACTGATCCACCAAAATCTATGTAGAAAGGAAAAGTAGAAGTACCTCCAGTGCCTACATTATGTAGAGATACATCATTCGGAGATAGTTAGTGGGGTGAAAACTAGCATGTAACTTAGTGATAAGGATAACATAATCCCGTGATAAACAGTTCAAAATCATTGAAAATCAATGCACATGATCAAATTCATATACACACACACACATATATATATCACATGCCAGGATAGGGAACAAGGATTAACATACACTTTAAAACTTCAGCCTAGAGTGTATAACACAACCATCATAACAAAAAACGAACCCACAAGCTTTATGGGCCCAGTTCTCTCCCAGCTGGTAGGGCCCCAATGCGTGTGGGCACATGAACTAGAGGGTATATATATGTATTATGAGGGACTCAAACCTCCTGACATATCTACATAACATGACACCAAATTATGTAATATAACATGGGTAATCGAACCTCCCAAATCAAATGATAGTAATCGAACTAAGTTACATTCTAGTTTTCACCCCACTAACTGACATATCTACTTTCATGACTCATCTACATAACCCTCATTAAAGTCTAATTAAAATAATTAGCATATATATATTATCCTTTATTGAAGCCCAATTAAAAAAACTAGCACATACATTATCATTTATTGAACCATGATATACCTTTAGGCATACATTGTTGATATCATGATACCAACAACACTTTTAAGGCAACTTTAACATGCCATACCATTTATGATTATTTGGGGGAATCACAATCTTGTTTGGTTTAATTACACATTGGCTTGGGGGATTACATAACCTCTTAAGGTTTAATTCAAAAATCATTATGCTTCATTGACTTTTCACATTATTCAATAGTTCATAAGTAGTTCAATATGCATACTTTTCATATTCTGAATAATTTTCACAATTTAGGATTGGGGTCATAACCACTTCACATGTCACAAGTTTGGGGAATCATAATCCCTAGTTCATTCACCATTTCTATGCATCAATTTAATTTTAAAACCACTATTTAAATGTGACCCATATAGGGACAAACATGAAACATCACATAAACAACAATTGTTCAAGACCCTAAACCCCTATTTTCAAAACCAACCACAATACCATATGAACAACACTTTAAAACTTATGATTTTAGTAAATTAATAATTACGCAAGAGTAACATGCCCAAAATACCACTTTTCACGAAAGGAATTCAACCCTTGAACCCTTGGATGGCCAACTTCTTAGAAACCCTAAGTATGGCTGCTTGAGAGAATTTAAGAGAGCTTTTGAAGTGTTTGAGTATGTTAAGTATTAAATATAACCCCCTTAAGTACTTTATGAACGTAGGGCTTTAAGTAGGTAAGGAGGGAATTGTCCAAAGTACCGTTAATAAAAATCTAAGATTTAGTTGTCAATGACTATGGGTTAATATATGACACATAGGGATTCATTACGACTCTTCACCATGATTCATAGCCTAGACAGTCTCCAAGGCACTCAAATTTGTTGACCTTATGACTCAAATAACATATTTCATAGTGGGACCCTAAGACACGTGGGGTCTAGTCATAGTTAACCTAACAACTATTTGGGGTGTACACTGGACGCCCTATGATTAAGATCCAATGACTTGTAATGAGTCCTTACGACTTGTAATGAACCACTCATAGGAAGAGTAAAACTCAGCCATACAATTATTGATTTGGTAACAATTTTGTCCAATGACTCGTCAAGACTTCCTAAGACTTTCCAGGGGAGTCATTAAAGTTGGGTGTATTTATGCATTCTAGTATTGTTATCCTAACCTATTTAGACTTGTTTTGAGGACAATTTGTGTTCTTAATGTCATTATGATGATATAAATAAGCATATAAGAGTTCAAGGATGTATTTATAATGTTTAGAAGTATTGTCATACAATTTTGGGTTTAGAAGGATCATTTAGAGTCGAGATGAGAAAACTAGTTTTACTAGCTTGAGCTAGGTGTTGTTTTACTCTATCGCGTTGGATTCTAATATGTTCAATGAGTTCCAAATGGTTTAATAGTGTATTTATGTGTGTAAAATATGTTTATAATATGAAAGGGTCAATTGAATCAAGCACGAGTTAAAACAATAACTTAAAGATTAACGTAGGCTAGCCTAGTCTTATCATCAAAATCCATGGTGTGTGATGATGTAGGATACTTTGTAAGTTGATTATGATGATATATGGACATGAAAAAATCTGTAATTGAAGCCTAAACAACACCACAATCACTAGGACCAAATACAAGGCACAAGATAAAGTTGGATGGGAATTTGCACATTTCAAAAAGCACTCGTGATGGGAGTGTGATGCAAGTTGTACTCCTTTCCAAAAAGTTTTAGGTGAGATGTACTTATCATTTCCAAAACTCCTTATGCAAGCTCTACTTCCTCTTTTCATCAAGTGTGATGCAAGCTCAAGTCCATATACGGCCAAAATTCAAGTCTATAAATAGGACTCTACACACGTTATATAAAATTCTTTTAGAAGTCTTGGTGGAATTGATGAGGCTGCTAAACACTTATTTAAGTTTTTTATTCCTTAACTTTAGCTTTTTAATATATTTTATTATGTCTTCAATTATTTGGATCATGATTATGTCTATTAGTGGCTAAATGCCCCCTTTTCGGGGTTAAAGTCAAGACTATGACAATTATCATTTTGAATAAAGTTTATTGATTTGCTTATCATATTTGGTTGTTTGTTTTTTCTTCATTTAATTGTTTTAAGGAGTATATAACCTTATAATGAACATATTATAGACCTTTTAATCTTGGGAGGGGTAAAAGAAAGATAAAACATGAGGATAAACAAAGTAAGGTTCTTATTCCTTTATTAAATAAGGAATTTCAATTAGCATCTAGGATAGGGAGGTATCGAGAAGCCTCACTTGGATCACATATAAGATTCTATGTTTAAGCACTTAGTTGGATTATTACATCCCCGATCAACAATGTAGTTGTAATGTCCAAATTAGGTAGACGATTAGAGGTTAGGAGACCATGATCATGTGATAAACCCTATGAATCAACAATAAAGATAAGCTATTTAATGAAGAAAGTTCAAAAGCATAGTATGATTGACCGAAGTGCTTTAACCCTTGGCTTTATTCTATTGATTGTCTTTAGTTTTTACCTTTGCACTATTTACTTTATCTTTAGTTGACCAATTACAAACTTGTTTTGGTTACCTCGCATCAATTTAATCTCAATAAGTGAACTAGAATTTGAATATTTGTTGAAACTAGTCCTTGTGGGATCGATGTTCAGTTTTCTTTAAGGCCACAATATTACTTAGTAGACCATGTACACTTTCATGTGCACTGCTATGTTTTTGGCACCATAGCCGAGGACTTGTGATTTAGCAACTACTTTTGTTTTAGTTTTATTTTTTAGATCTCTTTTGTGCTTTACGTTTGGTATTAGTTTCGTATTTGCAGAAAATAAGTTTTTAGGCTAGTAAACTGGCAAGGGATTGGTAATTGTTTAAACCAAGCCCTCAACTCGAGCAACGCTTCCATAAAAGAAGGAGAGAAGCTACCCTTCTCCCCCATATTCTACAAATAGAAGAAGATCAACAAAATCCTGCTATTATGGTAGAAGAAAAAGCAACACACAGGATAGGTCGTTAAGTGGCAATCCCACTTCAGACAAATTTGACATCCCCTTTTAAGAAACTAATTGTTGGAGGTAATTTTGTGCTCAAACAGAATATGGTGCAGCTTTTGATCTATTGGGGGAAGCAAAGAAGTGGTTAAATGCTGAGCCAACAAATTCAATCACTACCTTGGATGACTTAGCTTAGATTTTCCTCATCTAATTTTTTCCATCTGGCAGGACTGCGAGACTTCGCAGTGAGATTTTTTTCTTTAAACAGAAGCCAGGTAAAAATTAATATCATGCTTGGGAGCATTTCAAGGATTTTGTATGAGACTGTCCACACCATCAATAATTCAATGAGGTATTATATCATACTTTTGTTGAGGCACTTGAATATAACACAAAGATTTTTGTAGATTGAGCTGCAGATGGTCAAGCTGTGGAGATGATGTATGATGATCTGTATACTTTATTAAATCGGATAGCACAAGGAAATCTAAAGTGACATTCAGACTCAAGGAGTGTTACTAAAAAGGTTACAGGCATTTTGGAGGTGGATCAGTTTACCACAATATCTGCGTAGATTGCTGCATTACAAAATTAGGTTACTGTAAAACTCTGTAAAATAAAATTAGGTGCTACACTGCCTGGTAAATATAATTCAGTAGAGAAGCACTTGGTGCATGATGTGTGGAAATGGTGTTCATTCTGCAGATATGTGTGCTGCCAATCCTGAGTTCATGATGCTTATGGAGAATGTTCAGAGGCCTAACTATGGGAATGCCTACAACATGAAGTGGCAGGATCAACAACTAAATCAATAATGGAACTCCCAGCAGCGGCAGTTTTAGCAACCCTAAGCTCAAGTAATCAGACCAAAAATAGCAATTTGGAGGAGATGATAAAATAGATTCTAGTAGCCCAATCAAAATTGATAGAAGATATAAAGAATTAGTAGACTATTACAAGGAGATTGAAGTTTAGTTAGGTCAAATACAGCAGGCAAAAAATACCTGTCCTCAAGGTGAGTTTCCAAGTCATATTGAAAATCAAAAACAAGTTATGCCAATCACTTTGAGGAGTGGTACAGATATTCATAACGAACCTCCAAAGAAAACTAAGGAGGTAGATGTTGGTTTGAGTTCTAAATTGGTAAAAGACCAAGTTGCTAAAAATTTGAGAAAGTCTGAGTACTTGAAAACAAAAGTTGTTGAAGAGGTGAAGAAGATCCCACCACTACCTTTACCACAGAATCATATAAAGGCAAAGGAGGACACGTGCTTCAAGAAGTTTTTTGACACGTTCAGAGAGCTTCACATTAACTTACCTCTTTTAGATATTTTGTAGGGAATGCCCAAGTATGATAGATACTTGAGAGATATGGTGGATAGTAAAATTAAGCTATAGAATATTGAGATAGTAACACTCACTAAGGAGTAGCTTTGTGGTGACTCAAAAGATGCCCAAAAAGCTTAAGGACCCTGGAATTTCACTCTTCCCATTCAAATTGGCAGGAATGAGATAGTTCATGCACTTAGTGATTTAGGGGCAAGAATTAAATTGATTCCCTTATATTTGTTCAATACTTCAGGCTTGGGAAATCCTAGACCGAGCTCGATCCTATTATAGCTGGCAAATGGGACTATAGCCTATCCTGAAGGAGACATAGAGGATGTTCTCATAAAGGTTGGTAATTTTATTATTCCTACTGGCTTTGTTGTTTTAGATTTTTAGGTAGATGAACAAGTAACTATCATCTTGGGACGTCCATTCTTAGCAAAGGGAGGAGATTTTATTGATGTGAGAGAGGTCACGCTAACAATGAGGTTGGAGGATCAAGAGGTAGGTTTTAAAGTGTACAAATCGCTTAACCTACTATCCTATTTTATAGAATTGTGAATGATTACGATGATTGAAGGGGATAAGGGTAGGGTGGCAGAGATGGTTCTGCAAAAGACCTCTTCGGACTTCCATAATGAGCAGCCTAAGCCACAACCACCTAAGCCCAATATGATGTAGATTGATGAGCCTGAAAAGGCTATTGCTGAAAAAGTTATTGACCTTGAGAGTTCACACTCAAAAGTTCAAAAAAGGATAAGAAGATGTCCTCCAAGTGTGAGGAAAAGGATAAAGAAATGTGGATGGGTCGTTCCCTGACACTAAATCATGCGCTACTTGGGAGGCAACCCAAGTTAAGTAGGCATGCTTTATTTTGTCTTTTTTTTAGTTTTTTTACTTCACTAGTTTTCTTTTGTTGAGTCACAAGTTGATGGAAGTCTGAGTACTAGAAAAACTGAGATAAGAAGCATGGCGAAGACTAAGTGTGGGGTCCCTAGACCCCCTTAATGTGAAATAGATGCTACTAGCTAGGTCTAGGGCCTCAGGGAGCATTTCTATCTCTACTTTTAAGTATACTTTAGGGGAAAAGTAGATTTTTAAGCGTATGGTGGGGAAATTCCTATTTTTAGGGTAAATTTAAAAAAAAATTAGGTTAGGAATAAGTTAGATATTCTTGTTGGTGCTATATGTGGTTGCATGATGCAAATGTTTTTGTTGAAAAGGCATGTTGATTGTGTGAATTACTACTTTTAAAACTACTAGGCTCATGATTTTGACTTTTTTACTTGTTGGCTTGATGTTGAATTTATGCTATTGAGTGGTTAAGAGTCTAGGAGGATTCTACGTGAATCAAGAATGTGCCATGTGTGTGAGGTGTTTGTATATTACTTGTTGTATGTGATATCTAGAACTTGCCTGGTATGTCTGCAAAGCGAAATAAAGAGTGTGTGTTTAGGAGATGATATAGGCATTTCATCGATAGCCTTGTTTTATACCTTGTATTTGACCTACCCTTGTGCATAATCTTCCTCAGCCCCATTGAGCCTTTAGCTTTTTCTTTGGCAGCCTTATATGTAGCCTAATCCCTTCTTTGATACACCTTAATTTAATCCAAATCTCCTAAGAACGTAAAGAGTTTAATATTCAAGAGGTAGAAAGGTGAAATTGAAGACCCTAAGTGATAGTTAATAGTGTGTAAAGATCTTTGTCTGTGGTTAGGAGTTCAAGAAAGTTGTGCTAAATAAATTCCTATTTTTATCCCATGTGTGTTATAATGAACCTATTTTGGCCCTGGACCTGCTTGGACAATGTTCACCTCAATTAAGGCAAATTGCTTAAGTTGAGGGTGGATATCATAGAGTTGCGTAGCGTAAAATGGGCGTGAAAAAGGGAAAAATTAGATGATATGTACATTGTATACTCCCACCATAATTTATGTGAATGATCTTAATGAGAGAGGGCAAAATAGAAGATGTGGTAGATGAACTTGGTGTACATGGGTGGTTAGAGATTGGTCTCAATTGTGAAAAGTGATGTATTAAAGCGCTTAGGGAAGATAGTCATATTTCTTAGAGTAAATACATAATTACACTACTGATCTTGTCTGAAAATTTCAAAAAGACACCTAAACTTTGAATTCAACCTATTACCCCACTAATATTTTTTATTCCATTGCAAATACACCATTTTGGACCTTTGTGTGTATACACGCACCACAGGCACGTGAAAGGGCTCAAATTTGATTTTTTGACCAATTAAAAGTTGCCACGTGTAAATAATTTAATATATAATTTATATTCTTTTTAAAAAATATTTATTTTCTTTTTAAATATTACCCCTTACCCCCTTCTCTCCTCCTCCCCCCTACCATTTCTTCTTCAACGCCATTAAATCCTTTATTAAAGCTTCATTGAAGATTTTTTTTTTAAATCATATCATTAAAGCTTCTCATTTTGTAATTAATCATATCATTTATCTACCCATTAAAAATCCTCAAAACCATTAAAGCTCCTCTATATCTCCTCTATTAAAGCTCCAATGAAGCTTTTTTTTTAAATCATATCATTATAGCTCCATTTATCACTTTTAAATGTTTAATGGAATTGAATTTTGATTTTGAAGAAGAAATTGATATGAAGTTTGAATTAAAATGATTGAAATTCAAGAAAAATTCAAAAGTGTAAAAATGGAGTTTTAATTTCATGATGGTGGTGAGTGTGTTTTGATGGTGGTAGTGGTAGTGATGGTGGTGGTGGTTATGATGAAGATGCGTGGTTGGAAGGTTAGGGGGAGACATTGATGGAGTGGGGGTGCTGGATGAGGAAGACGATGGGGTAGCGGGTAGTGCTAGACGCGGAAGGAGAAGGAAGAGTTGCTAGATGGGTTAGGGTGGGGGAAGAGTGGGTGGGGTAGGGTAGTAAATTAAATAAAAAATAAAAATTTATTAAAAAATAAATAAAATATAAAATTAAATATATTTAACACATGTTAGCAGTTGATTGGTACGTGTGTTCACTCTCTTTGTTGTGACTGAGGTTCAGCAAAAAATGGTGTATTTGCAGCGGATTAAGTAAGAATCATGGGCTAATAGGTCGAATTCAAAGTTTAGGTGTCTTTTTGAAAATCTCAGCCAACATCGAGGGGGTTATTATGTATTTACTCAATTTCTTATCCAAAATAGTTCCTACCTATCCCTTACCCTACATTACAACTATTAAAGACCTATTTGATCTTAAGCTTCATCATTCTAATATTAGTGTAATACTGCACTAAGGGAAGCCTATGGTTCATTATGTGTAATTTGTGAATTCGTTGTGAGAGTGAGCGTAATTTGATTTTCGTACCCATTCTGTGATAAATTTTTTTATATGAGTGATTATGGGTAACTCTCTTGTTATGAGGGCACATGTTTTATGAATGTGGGTGATTTGTATGATATCTTTTATTGAGCAATATGCATGAGTTTGCCAACTTAGTGAGTCAATAATTGAGGCTAGGATGTTTTAAAGTAGTGTTCTTGAACTATCAATTATGTACATAACATGCTTAGTGTAGAAACTTGCATCATGTGTAATCATTCTAGTAATAACTTGAGTGTATTGTATGTATTAGAAGTGTAGATTCTCCTCATCTTATGATTCTTAGAGTAAGAAGTTGTTCTAGGACGAACAAGGTATTAAGTGTGGGGTGAAGATGTTGGGTGCATTTATGCATTCTATTGTTGTTATCCTAGCCTATTTAGCCTTTTTGTAAGGAAAATTCATGTAATTATTGTTTTTATGATGATACAAATAATCATCTAACTGTTCAAGGATGTGGTTATAATGTTTAGAGGTGTTTTCCAACAAGTTTGGGTTTAGAAGTATCAATTAGAGTCTATAAGAGAAAACTAGCTTTACTAACTTGAGCTTGGTGTTGTTTTAGTTAATTGCATTGGATTCTAATGTGTTAAATGAGTTCCAAATGGTTTAATTTTTTATTTATGTGTGGAACAAATTGTTTATAATTTTCAAGGGTCACTTAAATCAAGCACGACTCAAAATAATAACTTAAAGATTAACGTGGCTAGCCTAGTCTTAGCTCGAGTTTCTTGTTCATCATTCTTGTTATTGTGTTTTTTTGAGCTCTAATCCATGGTTTACGATGATGTAGGATACTTTTTGTGTTAATTACAATTATATATAGACAATAAATGAGCTGTAAATGAAGCATAAACAATACCACAAACATTAGGACCAAAGACAAGGCACGAGATAAAGTTGGATGAGAATTTGCACATTCTAGAGAGCACTTGATATAGGAGAGCGACGCGAGTTACACTCCTCATTTATAGAATGTGTGATTCGATATGCACTTATCCTTTCCACAGATCGTGATGCAAGCTCTACTCCCCCTTTGCAGCAAGTGCGATGCGAGCTCAAGTCCAGATACAACCAAAATTCAAGTCTAGAAATAAGACTCTACAAACGTTATGTAAAATACTTTTGGATATCTTGGAGCAATTGAGGAGGCTGATAAACACTTTATTTAAGGTTTTTATTCATTAAATTTAGCTATTTAATAGATTTGATTATGTCTTCAATTAGATGGATCATGATTATGTCTATTAGTGGATAAACACGCTCTTTCTGGGGTTAAATCCACGAACATGACTACTATCATTTTGAATAAAGTTCATTAATTTGCTTATCATATTTGTTTCTCTGTTTATTCATGTTTTAATTATTTTAAGGAGTGGATAACCTTAGAATACACATATTGTTGACCTTTTGATCTCGGGAAGGGGAATAGAAAAATAGAACGTGGGGATAAACAAAGTAAGGTTCTTATTCCTTTATGAAATAAGGATTCTAAATTAGCATCTAGGATATGGATGTACCTAAAAGACTTTATTGGTTCACATGTAGGATGATAGCTTTAAGAACTTAATTAGATTATTATATCTCTGCTCAATGATGTAGTTTTAATGTCCATGATTAGAGGTCAGGGGACCATGATCATGTGATAAACCCTATGAATCGACAACCAAGATAAGCGATTTAACGAATGAAGTTCAATAGTGTAGTATGATTGTTCGAAGTTCTTTAACCTTGGGCTTTACTCTATTTATTGTCTTTAGTCTTTTACTTTACACACTGTTTAATTTATTTTTAGTTTACCTATCAGAAACTCTTTTTGGTTACATCACATCAAGTTAATCTCAATAAGTGAACTAGAATTTGAATAGTTATTGGAACTAGTCCCTGTGGGATCGATATTCGGTTTTCTTTAAGACCACTATATTACTTGGTAGATCACGTACACTTGCGTGTGCGATTGGGCGTTGTTAGTCATGGTCAGGATAGTGAGGATAAAATTTTAGAAATTTTCAAGGACCAAAAACTTGGGGCATTACATGTACACCTGAGAATCTTATAAATTCCCTACTTGGCCCATTTTTGTCATGACCCAAAAACTAAGCATCATGATGACACTTGTCAGACAAGCCTTGACAAGTAAGTGTATCACCCTAACATATATGGAAAGGGAACGCCAAAAAACCAAATGTAAGGCTTATAGAACTAAGCCGAACTACACATATACAACCATAGAAGACAAATACATAACAAAGATACCATAAATCTCCCAAATCGGTGTCATAATGTAAGAACTAACTAAGTACTTCTCAAAGTCAAAAGATATAACTGATAGTCCGAAAGGAACATAATCTATCTCTGAATAAAAAAAAAATAAGACATAAACTAAACAATAAGAGGTAGTAGATCAACTCTGGAAGCATAGATCGATTGCTACCTCGAAAATACTCCAAAAACCACAGAATTAGCAACCATGTGGCGCACTGATACCTGGATTTGCATAGAAAGGGAGTAGTAGAGATGAGTACGGTCCACTTATACTTAGTAGGTATCATTGGCCGACTAAGTAAAGTTTAAAATAAAGCATATACACACTATGGGCACGTCGCCTAAAACTAGAAAATATACCAAACGATAACCTACGCCGTCCCTACTAACATTTCTACAGTATACACATATACCAAAATATAAGTACAAGAAAGAGGCACAAATAGATAGATAATCAAGAATGAAACTACAACACAGATTGTGTACAATTTAAAAAATGCAATGATGATGATGATGGTAATAATAATAAGAATAATAATATGATGCACGAGGTTGTCACAGAACCTCTAGACATACCTACCGAGTTGTGCTCCCAAGGTAGGAGCCAGGGGGGGTTCTTTAATCCATATACACCAATATCTAATACCAATCCAATATCCATAACTCTGATATGACACATATAACGATAAAGGATTTTTAAAGATGTCACATTTTCTATCAGAAAAAGCAAGTATTTTCACAGTGTTACCAATGTTTCATGAATGTATATGATATAAAGATGTAAATGCTCACGACCAACCAGAATGAGAATTTACAAATCCAACCAATATATTAATCGCGTGAGCCAAAATTCACTTAATATGCCAACCATCCATGAATCCAATATAGTCCTTAAACCAATGAAGTAGAAATACAATAATATGCCATTTGATACCGCATAAATACCAACTTAGATATTTTTTCACCAAGAAGAAAACAACTGATTACATAAATACCAGAATAATAACATCATATAAGACCCACAGGGTCACATATAGCAAATAATATCTCAAAACCACCAAATAACAACAACATAGGCCCCAACACGGGTACAAAAACGTAATAAAGAAATTTTTATGGTTAGTTTCCATACCCATAACATGAATTTATGTCAATATTAACTACAAACCCAATCTGAAGAAAGTTAAGCCATAACCTACATCGAATGAAGAAAATCGAATTAAAAGACTTCCATACATAGCCTTCCCCTCACGAACAGACTAGAAATCAATTAAAACATACAAATATAAAATCTACGTGTCAAAAGGAAGCCAATGATACCCATATTTCTCATTTTTGAGTTGGGTTGAAAATAGACCCCCGAAATGGGTTTTTGAAAGAAACGGGTAAAATTGGTATTGTAGTCCAAAAATATATTACCCATGATAAAAAGGAAGCCATAAAATAAAATCCAAGTGAAAACAGGTTGAAGTTGGGATTTGAATCAAAGAATTATAAATTTAGGCCTTCTGGGCCAAAATCCCCAAATTTCACTTTGAAATCGAGTTTTAACAAGATTTATATGACAGAAATCGAAGAAAATAATTGAAACAAAAATGTGGAGCTTACCCAAGCTTGAAAATAGAAGAAATCGCCCAAGAACACCAAACTCAAGCTCAAAGTCTCAAAAATAATAGGAAAAGTAGAGAAAAGGATTATAGACATAGGTACCAGGTGCCACTAATGTTTGAATAGCTGCTCTCGTGGTGACTACTAATGCAATCAAGAATTGCCTTATTGGTATCCCCTACTATATTCCAGTCTGCCAATGCGTACAAGGTACGTTTTAGCACCTACCGCTAAAACGGACAAGGCACTGCTTTAGCGCCTACTGCTAAAGCGGATAGGGCACTACTAAAACCCCTTTGTCCAGCTGGAGCCAGCCACTATAGCGGTCAAAATGGCGTTTTAGCGGTTACACCAGCTAAGCGGTACAACAAATGAATTTGTAAAAATTCCAAGTTTCTGTGGACTTCTCGGGATTCATCCAGAATCCCAAGAATACAAACAAACTATGCTTCCCAAATAAATTCGATGCTCCAGACTCAATGGAAATATTAGATTTTTTTTAAAAAATACTATGTTTACAAAATTGTCCCTCAAAAGCGAATTTCATAACTTTTCAAATCTAGAATTGAAATAAGATACAAAAGCCATAAAAAACCACACCAACCATGTTACCAATCTAAAATCAACATTTCGGATCTATTGGTGCACTTCTTTTTTGCCATTTGATGCACAAAAAAATAAATGTTAACTAAAGTCAACTATAAAACCATTTTAACCTCCAAAAAATACAACCTCGCACAAATTATTCAAAATGTATTGGGAACTATATCAATCATCCCCATACCACAGAAATACTACAAAGCAACCACAAGAAGGGGTAAAATAGTCAAGTCATACAAAAATAAATAATTCACAAAAATCACCAAAGAATTTATTCATTATATCATCCACCACTAAGAATCGAGTTTGTCCTCAAACTAAAGTTAAGGGAAATACCTGAATCAGCAAGAAGTTGGGGATAACTACAACTCATATCGACTTGACCTCCCAAGTAGCCTCATCTACAGGTCGATGTCTCCCTTAGACCTTAACCATTGAAATATCTTTATAGCGCAACCTCCTAACATCCTTGTCTAGAATGGAGATGGGATACTCAACAAAAGACAACCTCTCATCTAACTATACTGAATCCCAACAAATGACATGAGACTAGTCAAAAATGCGACAGTGAAGAATGGAAACATAAAAAACTGGATAAACACCTGATAAATCTAGGGGCAATTCTAACTTATAAGCCACAACCCTAATAAGGTCAAATATATATGGAATAAGCTTTCCACTCTTCCAAACCTCATCATGCCCTTCATGGGCAATGATAATGCTTAACTTACACATCAATTTAAGTGTAAGACAATCAGCATTAATATATTTACCCAACTTTGGAGTCGGGGTCGAATCCACGATAAACAATGTGAGTGGCAATCAAGTTAATTCGAAATAATGAATACTTATCAAATTCAAAACAATAGTACAAAAAAATAAAAAGAGGGGTTTGAAAAATGTCACACATAGTATTTATTTTTGGAATTTTTTAGTATTAATTCGGGGCTATGAATAATTAGAGTCTAGGCAATTAGGCATGGATCTTGGGATTATGCTTTCCTTGGGGTAACATGTATGAGTGCGTGATAGTTTGATGCAAATTCTAAGTATTGGTGATTTGGTAGGCTAGGTTAGAAATCCTTGAGGCTAGTTCATCAACAAACCCCAAAGGTATCACTCAATTACAGCGCCTAAGCTCACTACGTGGTCTACCAAGTAGTAAAGTGGCCTTCAAGAAAGCCGAATGTCGATCCCACAGGGACTTGGTCTAAAAACTATTTAATTCTAGTTTAACTTCTATGATTAATTTGATGAAAAGGTAACCAAAAAAGATTTTGGAATATTGTAAACTAAAGTAAAGGAAACAATGGGTAAAATAAAGTACTTGAAACAATCAATGGAGTAAAGTTCAGGGTTAAAGCACTTCGAACAATCATACTATGTTATTGAACTTAATTTGTTAACTCACTTATCTTGGTTGTTGATTCGTAGGGTTATTTGCATGATAATAGTCTCCCGACCTCTAACCGTTTATCTAATTTGGATATTACAACTACATCATTGAGCGGGGATGCAATAATCCAATTAATTTCTTCAAAGTTATCGTCCTACGTTTGAATAAAGTAGGGCATCTAAGTACATCCCTGTCCTAGACGCTAATTCAAATTCCTTATTGTATAAGATAATTGAAATCATACTTTATTCATTCCCATATTCTATCTCTCTATTCCCTCTCCCGAGATCACAGGGGTGACAATAGATGTATTTTCCGGGTGATCAATCCCTCAAATAGTTAAATCAAGAATAAACAAATAACCAATAATTAAAATCAAATCAAGCAAATTAATTCAAAACAACAGTACATATGTTCTTGACTTTAACCTTGTAAAGGGAGTTTTTAGCCACTCATAGCCATAATCAATATCAAAATAATTGTATGAAGAATTAAAACCATAAAGAAATCTAAATTAAGGAAACAAAAAACTTAAAAAAAAGTTGTGGTAGCCTCCAATGTTATTCCAATCGATCTAGGGGTTCCAAGATGTCCACAGCGTGTTTTAAGACGTTATATTTATAGTAGACAAATAATAAACTGACTTGGATTGGGTTTCCATATTATTATCCATCAACTGGGAAGAAAAATCCCACTTTTGATGGTCATCATTCGCGGTGGTGAGCTCATCTCTATTAGCCCACGATGTGGTGTAATCACACTAAGATTTTGGATTTTGACAATTGCAGATTGACTTTTCATCGCAACGCGGTCTCTCTTTCAGCCTATTACTACTGTGACATGGTGGGTCACTATCTTGGGCCCCTTCTGAATCCAATGGTTGGTCACATGTGCCCAGTGTATGATCCACGTACCTCCACTCACCCAAGACATTTTAGGTGTCCAAAATCACATTAGTTTGTGTATTGTCCTTTCATTGATCCATTTTAAGCCTTTTTGAGTTGTTTTCGTTTGATTTGAAGCTTTTAAATCCTTCATATATCACTATATTCCATTCACCAAGCATCCTGTATCATTAGACAAACAATTTAGAGCTAAAAACAATACAACATCCAAGACGGTGAACTAGAAACACGAGCTAAGACAAGGCTTGCCCACGTTGATTTTCAACTTATTATTTTGACTCTTTTCTGGATCCAATTGACCCTTGAACATTATAAACAAGTTATTTCACTTATAAATAGACAATAACAAGATTAGGAACTCATTAAAATACATTAGAACCCAACACGATAGACTGGACAAACACCTAGCTCAAGCTAGTCACACTAGTTTTCTCGGTTGAACTCTAAATGATCCATTTGAATCAAAACTTGTGTGAAAACACTATTAAACATTGTAAACACATACATAGAAACTTGGATGAACATTTATATCATTATCAACACATTAATAACATGAATCATCCTTAAAACAAGCTAAAAAGGCTAGAATAGTAACGCTAGAATGCATAAATACACCCAACATTACCATCCCATACTTAAAACCTTGTTATTTCTCGAAAAATTCTTCATTATAATCATTATGAACTGAATAGACTCCACACTTCTACTAAAATCAAGACACTCAAATTTGTACTAAAATGACTACATGGAATGCAAGTTTCTAAACTAAGCATGTTATACACAATTTAGAGCTCAAGAATCCTTCTTCAAAACATCCTAAACTCAAGAATTGACTCCACAAGTGGTAAACTAATGCATATCCATCAATCAAAGACATCACAAGAATCACTCATATTCATCAAACATGTGCCCTCAAAAAAGAGTGAGTTACCCATAATCACTCACAGTAATGCAATTTATAACAATGGGTAAAAGAATCAAATTACACTCTCTCACGAGGGATTCACAAGTTACACATAATAAACCACAGTATTGACCTTAATGTAGTTCTCCACTAATATCAGAGTGTTAAATTTAGGATCAAATAGGTCTTTTCTGGGTTGTAATGTAGGCTAAGGGACGGGTAAGAAATATTTGGGAATAGTTAATAACCACTCTAAGATCTTTAATACACTACATTATATATTAAAAACCAAGTTACACTCTTTCCATCGACCCATATCTTTTGTTTTGCCCCATCTCTTTTAAGGATTTTCACAAACACATGGTGGAAGAATTGTTTATTACTACATGACTTATTTTTTTCTTTTTCTTTTTGTTTTTCAGAACAATGGTAATATTTCTAGTACAATGTCTATCACACCCATCCACCACACATCAATTATCAACACCAATAACTATAACCTTGCAGCATCAAATTCACCTTTTTTCTATTATTTCTCAAATTCCTTACTCATTTATTTTTTTCGTTAAAGTGCCTAGGAGATTTTGGATCAAATTCAGGTTAATCAAAGAAGGGATTAGGCTACATATGAGTCTTCCAACGAAAAATCTAAAGGCTCAACGTGTCTCACTAGGAATATGCCAAAAGGTAGATCAAATAGAAGGTAAAAACAAGGCTACCAACGAAATGCCTATATCATCTCCTAAAACCACATTCTTTATTTTGCTTTATACATACACCGGGCAAGTTCTACATATCACATACAATAAGGAATACACAAATATCCTTACACATACATGGGACATGCTCAACTCACATAGGATCATCATAGACTCACAAATAAACAATAACGTGAATTCAATTTAAGCCAACAAATACAAGAGTCACAAACATGAGCCTAGATGTCTCAAAAGTAGCAATTCACAAAATTCAACAAGATTTTACAATTAAAACACTTGCACCATGTAATAAAAAATAAAACCAACAAGAATATCTTACACAATTTTTTTTCAATTAAGCCCAAAAATTTGATACTTTCCCCACCCCAGACTTAAAAATCTACTTTATCCCCAAAGAAAACTTAAAAGTAAGAGATAGAAATACTCTCTGAGGCCTCTAGGCCTATCTAGTAGCATCTTTACACATAAAGGGAGTCTTCGAACCCCACACTAAGTCTTTTCCAAGCCTCTTAGCTCAGGTTTATAGTACTCAAACTTCCCATCAACCTGTGACTCAATCAAAAATAAAAACTATGTGAAGCATAAACTAAAAAAAAACTAGAAAATAAAGCAAACCTAATTAACATGGGTTGCCTCCCAAGCAGTGGCTTATTTAGTATCGCGGCACGACCTAACTCAACTCAACCAAATTTTTTCATCCTTTTCCTCAATCTTGGAGGCCATCTTCTAATCTTTTTTACACCTTTTGGGTGTGAATTATCAAGGGTAATCGGTGTTTCAACAAGAATAGCCTTTTCAGGCATATCAACTTATATCTCATTAAGCGATGGTGGTAATGGCTTAGGGTGGTCAATGAGGGTTTCTGAAGAGGTGCATGTCAGACTAACCAACCTACACTCATCCCCTTTAATAACAGTAATCATGAATAAGTCATTATAGTGGGACAATGTGTTGAGCAATTTGTAAACTTTAAATTTTGCCTCTTCATCCTCCAACCTCATTTTGAGTGTTCCTTCTCCAACATCAATCAAAGATCCTCTAGTTGCTAAGAATGGATTCCCCTAAATAATTATATCTGTTCAGCTGCCTGAAAATCTAGTACAATAAATCAGCAGGAATAATAAATTTACCAACCTTTATGAGGATATCTTCAATAATTTCTTTGGGATAGGTAATGGACCCATCTTCCAACTATAATCACAACGAGATAGGTCTAGGCTATTCCAACCCCAATGTGTCGAATAAAGATATGGGCATCAAATTGATGCTTGTCCCTAAATCACTTAATGTATGGACCACCTTACTACTCCTAATTTTAATAGAGCGGATGAATTTTCCCTGATCCTTAAGTTTCTTGGGCATTTTTTGTGTCATTACAGTGCTAAACTTTTCAGTGAGTGTTGTTTCTTTCATATTCTGCAATTTTACCTTATTGGCAACCACATCCCTTAAGTAATTATAAAATTTGGGAATACCTTGAAAAACATCTAACAAAGATAAGTTATTTTGAAGCTCCCTAATATGTCAAAGAACTTTTTAAACATTGCATCCTTCTTCAATTTTATTTGCCTTTGAGGGAAGGGTAAAGGTGGAATATTCTTCACTTCTTCAGCAGCTTTTTCTTTTGAGTACTCAGACTTCCTTAACTCTTTCATTTATCTGTTGGGGAGTGAAATCTGTATCTACCTCATTTATTGCCTTGGGAGATTTTCCTTGAAGCTTTTTACCACTCTTCAAGGTGATTTCCAGGACTTGTTTTGGATTTTTTTTGTCTCTAGGAAATTCCCCTTGTGGCCAAGTATTTAATGCTTGTTGTAACTACCCAAACTGCAACTCTAAACTTCTCTGGGAAGCTTGTAAATTTTTTATGTCTGCAGCTAATTGTGTCTGATTAGCTAGAACTTGCTTCAACATATCTTTCACGTTGCTAGTTGACTGATTTGTTAAAGCCTGTGGGTGTGGGGCATTCCATGGCTGCGTCTGCTACTTTATGTTGTAGGATTTACCATAATTTGACCTCTGAGCATTTCCCACATACATCACTGATTCCATATTTGAAGCACACATGGCCGCATAATGACTACTATTTCTGTAGACCTAACACCAACCACTGTTTGCTGAACTGCATTGACTGCTGCCGTAGGCTGTTGAGCTCCCAATTTTAGGCTACTGAACTGAGTGTTTATTATATTTTTCAATACCATAATTTGGCATGATAAGGTAGTGTACTGGTATACCTCTAATACACCCGTAATTCTTTTTATGGAACTTTTAAAATCTGAATACCACTTTAGCTTTCCTTGTTCTATACAGTTCAACAATGTGTACAGCTCATCAAAAGTCAACTCTAGTGCTTGACCACCTGCGGCTGAATCTAGCAAAATCCTTTTATTGTGATCAAGTACTTCTACAAAAGTATGACCAAGTACCTCATTGGACTATTGGTGATATGGATAGTCCCGATGACGAGCCTTGAACCATTCCCAAGCATGATAGAGGTTTTTGTTTGTCTTCTTCTTGAATCTCACTATCTCACTATGAAGTTACGCAGTCTTTACAGATGTAAAGAATCTGATACGAAACTTTATGGCTAAGCCATCCCATGATGTGATTGAATTGGTTGGCTCCACATTCAACCCCTTTTTTCTTTTCCCAACAGTGAATGGGGAAAAAGTGTCAGCCTCACATAATTTGTATTCACCCCAGTCAAAATGAATGTATTAGTAAGATCAATGATATTCTGCAAGTGGACTTATGGATCCATGTGTGAAACCCCTGCAAACTGCCCACTACTAATTAGAAGTTGCACTATGTTTTGCTTTAACTCAAAATTTCCCCCAGTAGCCCGTCTTTGAATTGGGAAGTCAAGTTCATCAAAAATGGAACTGCCACTTCCCTAACTGTCCTTTAGGATGCTTGTTGTTCAGCCATAGGAGCAGAATTTTCTTGGTCTTTTTGGATTTTTGGAAGTTGGGGGAGAAGGATTTCTTCTCTCCTTTTTTGATGGAAAAATTATTCTAGTTCGAGGCTTGGTTCAACCAATTCCCAAGCCTTTACCAGCTTCCTACTTTGAAAACCTATTTCTTGCAAAGACAAAACCAAGACCAAGCATAAAAACACCAAATAAATCTAAAGTAAAACTAAAATAAACAATTATTAAATTTCAAGTTCCTCGACAACGGTGCTAAAAACTTGACAACGCACAAGCGCACATGCAAGTGTACGTGGTCTACCAAATAGTAAAGTGGCCTTCAAGAAAGCCGAATTTTGATCCCACAGGGACTTGTTCAAATAACTATTAAATTCTAGCTTAACTTCTACGATTGATTTGATGCAAAGGTAACCAAAAAAGAGTTTGGAATATTGTAAACAAAAATAAAGGAAATAATGTGTAAAATAAAGTACTTGAAACAATCAATGGAGTAAAGCCCAGGGTTAAAGCACTTCTAATAGTCATACTATGTTATTGAACTTAATTTATTAACTCACTTATCTTGGTTGTTGATTGATTGGATTATTTGCATGATCATGGTCTCCTGACCTCTAAAAGTTTATCTAATTTGGACATTACAACTACATCGTTGAGTGGGGATATAATAATCAAATTAAGTTCTTCAAAGCTGTCATCATACGTTTGAATTAAGTTGGCATCTAAGTACATTTCTATCCTAGATGCAAATTCAAACTCCTTATTTTATAAAAGAATTCAGACCATACTTTGTCCATTCCCATGTTCTATTTCTCTATTCTTTCTCCCGAGATCACAAGGGTGAAAATAGATGTATTTTTGGGTGATCAATCCATCAAATAGTTAAATGAATAATAAAAAAACAACCAATAATTATAAGAAATTCAAACGAAATTAATTCAAAACAATAGTACTCATGTTCTTGGCTTTTACCCCAGAAAGGGAGTTTTTAGCCACTCATAGCCATAATCAGTATCCAAATAATTGTATGAAGAATTAGAACCATAAAAAATCTAAATTGAAGAAATAAAAAACTAAAAGAATGTTGTAGTAGCCTCCAATGTTATTCCAATCGATCTAGGGGTTCAAGGATTTCCAAAATGTGTTTTAAGACATTATATTTATCGTAGACAAGTCATTAAATGACTTGGATTGGGTTTCCATATTACTACCCTTCAGCTTGGAAAAAAATCCCTCTTTTGATGTCCATCACATAGAGGTGGTGGGATTATCGATATTATCCCATAAAGCAGCATAATCGCGTTGAGATTCTGAAATTTGACAACTGCAGATTGATTTTCCACCGCTACTCGGTGTTTTCTTCACTGATATTACAACCACAAAGTGGTGGTTCACCATTTTGGTATCCTTATGAATCCAATGGTGTCTCACATGTTCCAGGTAGGCGCTTCACATGCCTCCACTCCTTTAATATATTTCATGTGTCCAAAATCATGTCAAGTTGTGTATTGTGCTTTCGTTGATCCATTTCAAGCCTTTTTGAGTTGTTTCCACTTGATTTGAAGCTTGGTAATCATTAATATATCATCATATTCAATTAACCAACCATCCTATAGAATTAAACACAAAAATTTAAATATCAAAACAACACAACATCCAAGATGGCAAACTAGAAACACGTGATAAGACTAGGCTTGCCCAGGTTGATTTTAAGCTTATTGTTTCTACTCTTGTATTAATCCAATTGACCCTTGAACATTATGACCAAGTTTTTTAACATATAAATATATAATAAAAACATTAGGAACTCATTAAAGTACATTATAACCCAACAATATGGACTAGACAAACACCTAACTCAAGCTAGTCACACTAGTTTTCTCGGTTGAACTCTAAACGATCAATTTGAATCATAACTTGTGTGAAAACACTATTAAACATTGTAGACACATACATGGACACTTGGATGAAAATTTATATTATTTTCAACACATTAAGAACATGAATCATCTTCAAAACATGATTAAAAGGCTAGATTAGTAACGCTAGAATGCATAAATACACCCAACATAACTCATGACCCTTTCGAGTACCTAATGAGTGCTTCAATCAAAACCACCTAATACCTCAATTAGACACCCCTATTTCTAGGATGATTCCATAAGTATAGTCAACTTCACAATCACCCTTGTGTCTAAGATGGTGAAAATTAGTCAACCATGCTCATAGATTGACTATTATTACCCTGGTTCCCAATCCCTCTTTCAAGTATGATGTGGGTTCTTAATGTTCACCCAAACCTCTCTTTAAAGGATGGTTTAAGATTTCAAGTGCTTGGTATTTTCCTCCCTCAAACCCATTTGGATATTTGAGGATTTCACCAACAAATCCCAACCAAGTTACTCAAGCAACAGTAGAATCCAACATCACAAACTAGTAAATGCATAAATGAATCACATCTCACACATATTTACACCCTATACAAGCATAATCCCAAGAGAAAAAACTAGCTACTCATAATATAAATAAGTAAAGATTTTACCCGACATCTCCATTGATTTTATTTGAGAAAATCTAAGTGAATGTCACTTCAAACTATGATATCTAACAAATCATCAATGGGAGTACACTAATTCTTCACTTGGAAGTGATTCCAAAATATTCTTCACCCAAAATTTATACAATTTTTTTTTCTCCAAGAATGGAGGATACAAACCCTAGAACAATATCTAAAAACTAGGGAAGATGGAATATGATAGATTGTTAGGGTTTAAGGTTTCCTTTTGTCAAATTTGGAATCAGCCATATGCATTTACAATTTTTCCCTTGGGCTGAATTTTTTTGCTAGACCACCATCGCATAGGCTTGGCCGAGACTGTGATTAGCTCATGCGACCATCGTAGGTTGACCTTATTGACTGACCGTAATCACGATCCTCAAACTACGACTGCGATAACTAAGGCCATGTCTGCTCCATGTCCGCAATTGCAATTTCTTGCTTCCTTTTGGTTATTTTTAGCTCCAATCCGCATCTTTCTATCTCATCAACAACATGCCTACAAAATGCGGCTGTTAGTGCATTCAATCATAATTATGTCTCATTTATTTATTCAAAACATGGTAATGGGAACGAATGTTGATTGCAAATGAGTGGTAAAATCACCACTCATCAACACCCCCAACTTATAGCTTTTGCTTGTCCTCAAGCATCCTTTCCTCTTACCATGAGACAACAATTATCTATGCCCAAACTTCATACCTTAAATATCATAATAACTTCAGGCTTAGTTACTACCATAAGTAGCTTATTGCATACTGGCTAAGTTGTTTTCACTACACCCCTCAACATAAAATGCAATATCTAAGGATGTACAAAACTTCTAAAAAAACCAAGAAACAACAACCAATACTCTAGAAGTGACTCACTTTTGACCAAAACTAGGCTATACTCCATTTGCCTCATTTCTTGAAAGGTGAAAAAATTACCAACCTCAACTAATTCATATTCCTCCTCACAAGAAAGAAAATTCCACACACGAAGCTACTAAGTATATACCTAGGAATTTAAGTACAAAACTCTCTACCTTACAAAAGAACTCTCTATGTCAAGAAGTGTCATACCATAGGCTTGCCCCTATTTTCAGTCGCCACTACAAAGAAAGTAAATCGTTGAAGATCTCAAAGGACTTTTTGAGCTTGTAATGTAGGTTTGAGTTAGGGTAGGATCTCATTTTGGAACAACATGGCTACACCCTTCCTTGAGCATCTACATCACACTATTTAATTTGACTTTTCGACTATGGGCCACTCCTCTTTGATCTTTTCTCTTTTGATAATCCTACTTTTTTCTTTCTTTGTTCACCTAATTTCTTTGATATCTTTTTCTTGAAATTTTCATGCACTTTTTTTATTTGTTGGACCCTTTTTTTTGTGTTCATTTGTTTTCAATGCTTAGTAAATTAGGAATTTCACTAACAATTTCATGGCCCCAAACTTACTTCCATCAATCATTACCACCCCTAACTTAGGCTTTTAATTTCTAGTTGCATTTTCAAGTTCAAGGAGGATATAGTTCCAAAGAGGGATAAAAATAGGGTTCACAACTTGTAACATGTGTCACAAAGAAAGGTCCAAAGGTTCAAAGTAGGTAACTAGAAATATCATTTATGCATGGGTAGGCTTTTTAGGATATAGTGGTTTCCAAAGTCACAAAAATGGCATAAAATCATTTTTCCAACCAAATACAATAAAAATTATCTTTGAAAGACTAATGGGGAAAGTTCAAGATAACACAAGTAAACAAGAGATAAATGGAAATAACTCATCACAAATGGAATGCAAACTTCTCTAAGGAGGCTCAATTGCCCCTCCCATTAGAGACAAAATTGAAGTATCTATCACTATCATCAAATAAAACATTTGTGGATTCAAAAAAAGAGAAAGAGTTTTGTTACAAGGTTGATCACGTCCATGCCCTTGATTTTTGAAAAATATTTGGACGGAGGGGGTTGTTAGTTTTGCATTTGCACCACGCTAAACTTGATAACTTATAGCTATAACCAAACCCTTATCTTCACATTTCGGCTTAATATGGGTAAACCAACTATATGTCTACTCAGACTTCGCCAATGATGCACCCTGGGATCTAAATTTACAATGCCACGGGTATTCAAACTTCCCTTGCATTAATGACTTAGATTCCATGGGTACTTGGAATATCATTGCATCTATGTCTCAAAACCCAAACATGATGCTTTAAGCTTAAGAATGCCGTCACTCAATCCATCATAGGGCAAGGCTTATCATGCATCATCATAATCAAAATAAAACTAAGGTAAAAGAAAAACTAAAAATAAAACTACATGATAATCCATGAAAACTTGGGCACCATCAAAGTACCCTAATATAGCATCCCAAAAAAAAATAAAAATAACATCCACAACATTGTCACGACAATTAAAAATATCCAGCAACACGTTAAAATAATACAAATATGGGGAAAGGCACCCCCCCCACTGAAAGGAATGTAGTGACCTTACTGCATGTGCAATAAAGCAATAGTAAAAGAGGTCTCCCTAAATCTGCATCAGGAGCTATCCTTATTGACTCTGCACCATCACCATCGACATCATTAGCTAACCAATCCGCAGGGGCCTCGTCATCACTCTCCAACCTTGGCGAAGGTAGTTGATCATTGGGTTTGAGCACCATAAAGATGCCTTTTACCCTTTTCCACAGCTTTTTGAAGAATTTACTCTCTTTTTTCCTCTTCACTATCTTCTTGCGTGACTCCCTGACGTTCCTGTGTGATACAGCCAAGGCTGAATAAGCTCTCTCTAGGCTGGAAACTGTTGCTCCTTGCTTCTTCTGCTCCTCCCAATATATCTCATAAGTTGACTGAGCTACATATGAATAGGGAACGATGGAGGGCTCTCTCGGTCCCTGAGGTAATTTAGACAGTATCTCCCTAACCACCCATATCTAACCTGAGATATCATCGAAGAGGTTAGCTGATAAAGGTCTAGAAGAGTCTGCATCCTCCTGCGTCAACTTGCCTAAGTCCACCATCCTTTTCTTCATCTGACTAGGGACACCCTCACCTCAAAATTTGAGGGGGAAGATGTGGGGGCCTAGGTACACTTAGGTATCTGCAGCATACTCCTGCACCTCTTCCCTCTTATAAACCTTAGTGATAAAGAAGGAAAGAAAAGAAGTGCACCTTTCTCGTTCTTTAAGTGTCGCCACTCTGATAACATAATCTCTCCCATGTTTAGAGTAATTCTAGAGAGAATGCAGGACACCATACTTGCTCGCAAATCTGTGACAATAGTCATATAGGTGCACGATGATACCCTACTACTGATGATATTCAGCTAAATCTTGGCTTCAGTTGTGAAGTCATTCATCAAAATATCTCTCTTAGTGGAGGCCCAGAGAACTTCTTTACCCGGACATAATATGTTTACTATCCAGGTCCCTGGCGCACATGTTGTTGCTTGGAAATGCCCCATGTCAACACTCGAGAGCCTATATATCTTATTAATCCACTTTTCTTTGAAGTTCACTTATTTACCCTGAATCGTTATCACTAAGATTATGAGAGAAGCTATGCTAAAGTTTGCGTAGAACTCACGCACCCATTACTCATTGGCATAGAAGGGGTCCATGGCAAAACACATCCACCCGGTAGTAGTGAGTCAGGCATTTAATGCTTGGAGCTTCTCTTACACTTTATAAAGTCAAATACCCCTTTTCGAGAGTAATTTTGTCCTCGTCAGATCACTATAGTAGAGGTTTTGGCATTGAGCGGCCATGAATCTAGTGTGGTAAAAATCTCCCATTCTTATGACTTAGTACTTGTAAGCATTGCATGACAGACCATCATTAGCACTATCATAACAAAAATCATGTTATATTAATCAATCAAACTCATATGGTAGTGTTATAGAAGGTTCTGGGGTGAGAAATTGATGTGTAGAAATTTTGGTTTCTACAGACTATGCCCTCAGGTATGGAGATCGCGGAACAATGACTGCAATTGTAGTGCCACGATCGCAGTCATTGGGATCACAATAGCGGTACCTGAGACTATAGTTGACAACCTACACGTCACTCAAAACCCACAATTTTAACCACAACCACATGTCTAAATAAGGCAATACAACATCATAATTAGAGAACTCAAGCCTAGGATGCGTGATCATAGCCCTAAACTCAAACGAATTCACAGTTAACTCATTAGGGCATTGAATTGAACACATGGTGCACACGTTAAGGTCTACAATTTTAGGCCTAATTTTGTGTATTCAAGACTTTCCCATTGATATGTACACCAACTACAATAGCTAACCACCACAATACTCATACTAAAACATACATTTTGTGTTAAAAATGATACTTCAGGTCTTTCCCTAAACTATATGTTTTAAGCATGCAATTGCATTTAAAACAATAGAGTTAAGACAACTTACAAAGTTAGAGGATGCAAAGGATTGAGAAGAACACTTGGATACTCTACACAATGCCAAAAATTTGAGAGAATTTGAGCGAATTTAAGAAAGGTGCGTGTGAAGAACTGGCAGTCAGATGGTCATTTAAGAAAATTTAACCATAATAGTGGTCCTAGTTCTGTGATCGTGGGCACGTGGCCTCTACAATTTTAGGCACGTGGACTCCGCAATTGCGGAGGTACGATCCGTGGTTGTGGTAATTGAGACCAAAATTTAGGTCTCTTCACTCCCCTGTTCAGTCCAAACATACTAATTTCACAGTTACCTTTTTCAATTTCAATAAAAATCCTCATAGTACAACCTTTTTATGGATTATTCATGAACAAATGAAAAATTAAAATCTACTCTACCATGCATAAAATAAAAGGATACGGGATACTTTTCCTGGCTTGATGGGGTGCCTCCTCATGGGAAATGGGCAAGGCAGTGGTATTTGAACATTTTATCTCCATGCCCACTTTCTCTATCTTGACAATCTCCCTTCCAATAACCTCATTGGATTTGAGTATGTCTTGCACATTCTCCCCTGTTGTAGTTACCTGATCCAAAATAGTTTAAAGTATTTCTTCAAAACTATTAGACTCGGTATGTTTCTCTTTATCATTCTCCTCACAAGACCTATCAAACTCATAAGAAGAACTAGTAAGTCGGTTATCATAATCAAAGGAGGGGGCATTTGGGTAATCACTCCAATGTCAATCTCGACCACCACACAAAGAACAAGCATACTCCCAATAGGATTGAGATAGTGTTCTCATCTATCTCCAGGGAGCATATGTGCAATCTTTTCCGAAGTGCGGTCCATCATAATATGGCCATGGATCATCAAGATAGGACATCCAACTACCATAATCATATTTGTCAGAAGATTCCATAGAGAAAAGTAAAACAAAAACAAAAATATACCCAACACAAGAAACAAAAGAATATCACGAACAAATATATACAAGTTTGAATTCAAGCAAGTAAGCTATAATTATAAACTAACTCAATGCGCCAAATTATTCCCTAGCAACGTTGCCATTTATGATAACGCTTAACTTACATGTCAATTTAAGTGTAAGTCGGTTGTCTTCAATATATTTACCCAACTTTGGAGTCGGGTCAAATCCACAAGGAACAATGTGAGTGGCAATCAAGGTAATTCAAAATAATGAATACTTGTCAAATTCAAACCAATAGTACAAAAAAATAAAAAAAGAGGTGGTTGAAAGATGTCACACTTAGTATTTCTTTTTGAGATTTTCTAGTATTAATTCGGGGCTACGAAGAATTAGAGTCTAGGTAATTGGTCACGGATCTTGGGATTATGCTTTGCTAAGGGCCACATATGCATGACTGTGTGATAATTCGAAGAAAACTCTAAGTGTTCATGAAGCTGTAGACTAGGTTAGAAATCCTTAAGGCTAGTTCGTCAACACAACTCCCGACGGTGTCACTCATTGACCCTTTTGAGTACCTAATGAGTACTGCAATCAAAACCACGTAATACCTCAGTTAGACACCCCTATTTCTAAGATGATGCCCTAAGTATAGTCAACTTCACAATCACCCTTATGTCTAAGATGGTAAAAATTAGTTAACCATGCTCATAAATAGACTATTATTGCCTTGGTTCCCACATCCCTCTTTCGAGGATGATGTGGTTCCTGAAGTTCACCCAAACCCATCTTTCAAGGATGGTTTGAGCTTTCAAAAGCTTGGGATCTTCATCCATCAAACCAATTTAGGTATTTGAGGTTTTCACCCATAAATCCCAACCAATTTACTCAAGCAATAGTAGACTCCAACATCACAAACTAGTAAATACACAAACGAATCATATCTCACACATATTTACACCCTATTCTAGCATCATCCTAAGAGAAAAAACTAGATACTCATAAGATAAATAAGTAAAGATTTTACCAAAAAATTTGAGAAAATCTTGGTGAATGTTACTTTAAACTATGAGATCCAACAAATCTTCAATGGGAGTTGACTAATTCTTCAGTTGGACATGACTCTAATATATTCTTCACCCAACATTTACATAATATTTTCATCTCCAAAAATAGAGGCTACAAGTCCTAGAACAATGTCAAAAAATTGGGGAAGATGGAATATGATAGATTGTTAGGGTTTGATCCCTCCTTTTATCAAATTTGGAATTAGACACATGTATTTACAATTCTGCCCTTGGGCTACATTTTTCCGCTAAACCGCGATCACATAGGCTTGTCCGCGACCGTGGATACCACAACCATGGCTATCACTACTACAATTAGCTCACGTGACCGTAGTAGGCTGACCTTGTTGACTTACTGCGATCATTGTCCTCATACCACGACTGCGGTAACTCTGGACATGTCTGCTCTATGTCTGCAGTTGCAATTTCTTGCTTCTTTTTGATCCTTTTTAGCTTCAATCCACATCTCTCTATCTCATCAATAATATGCCTGCAAAATATAAATATTAGTGCATTCAATCACAATTATGTCTCATTTATTCATTAAAAATATGGTAATATGCATGAATATTGAGTACAAATGAGTGATAAAATCACCACTCATTAGGTAACACAAAAAGGAAGAATTGATGACCAACACTAAATCTCAAGGCATGAAGTCTACGATCTGCATAGCACTTTTGCATACTTTGAGCTACTCAAAGTCTATTCTAAATGACCCAAACTCTATCCAAAGACTCATGAAGCAAGTATATACCCCGAGCTCTAACCTCAAAAATCTCAAACCAACTAATTAGAGAGCGACAATGCCTACCATTGAAAGCCTCAAAGGGAGCCATCTTAATACTTGAATGGTAGCTATTATTGTATACAAAATATGCAAAAGCTAAATGCTACTCCCACTGACCTACAAATTACATAACACATGCTGGAGCATATCCTCCAAAACTTGGATAGTTCTCTTCGACTATTATCGATCTAGGGTGAAAATTTATGCTCTGATTAACTTGGGTACCCAACTCTTTCTGAAAAGTCTTTTAAAAGTAAGATGTGTACATTAATTCTCTATCAGAGATGATAGACAATGGCACACTATTAAGAAAAATTATCTCACGAATATAGATACGGGCCAACCTAATAGCATTGGAAAAACCCAAATTAGAATGAAATAAGAAAATTTGATCAATCAATCCATGATGAACCAAACACTATCAAAACCACAAAAAGTATGAGGCAAGCCATTCACGAAGTCCATAATGATCCGTTCCCTTTACCACTTGAGAATGGGTAACCTTTGATGCAATTCAACGAGCCTTAAATGATTGACCTTCACCCACTGGCAACATAGGCAATGAGCTACCAAATTTGCTACGTCCCTTCTCTTATCACCCCACTAGTAATTCTATCTCAAGTCACTATATATCGTAGTCACCGCTGGATGGATGAATACCTAGAACATTGGGACTTCTCCAAAATTAATCTAATCCAATCACTCGCTCCTGTCACCCAAACATGGCCTCTAATCCTAAAAACACCATCTAAATTAAGTGATACTTCCTTAGAATCACCACTAAAAACCTTATCTAGAATCACTCTTAACCCAACATTATCAACCTGATAAGCCTGAATATGCACCATCAAGGAATACCTAGCCACCATAAATGCAAAAATAGATCCAGGTGTTAAAATATCAAGCCCAACCTTCTAGTTAGCCAAAGACTGAACCTCTTAAGTCTAAAAGCCTCTCTTGGGGTAAAAGATGCACTAAGCTACCCATGCTAGTTGACTTTTGGCTTAAGGAATCCTAAACTACATTAGCCTTACCCAAAGATAGAGAATAGTAAGGTCATAATCATTAAGAAACTCAACCGAATATTGCTGCCTCACATTATGACCCCACTAGGTAAAGAAATACTGTATGCTATGATAATCAAAGAAAATTTCACAACAAACTCCATACAAGTAGTTCTTTTACAACTTCAAAGAAAAAAATAACCATGCATAACTCCAAATTATGGGTAGAGTAATTTTTCTCATGGAGCTTTAATTAACAAGAAGCATACACAATCACCTTACCCTCCTACATCAACACCACCCAACCCAACACCAAAAGCATCATAGAAGATGGTAAAACCCACCCCCTCCTTAGGCAAAGTCAAGATAGGAGTTGATGTTAAAAAATCCTTAAGCTTTTGAAAGCTCACCTTTTGTCCCTAAAGTATCAAGCATTGGCTTCTAGAATGATTAATACTTATTTCCCTATGGAATTCCTTAGATTTCAAGGTTTTATTACGTAGATGATCAAATAAGCTTTCTGTCGACATAAGATTCATCCAAAATAGACACTCGATGACGGAGTTATGGTTAATTTAAGTCCTAATAGTAAAAAATAGTCATTCCTGTCCTTGGCGCATCATGGAGAGGGTTTAAATAATGATGGTCAATTTCCAGTAAGACTCCACGATGTTGGTGCATCACAGAGTTGGCCAAATTCCTATTCGTCACTTTCAGTGAGCCACCGAGATAGTGGCGCGTCGTGGTGGCCCATGAAATCGGGCTCCCAATTATATTTTAATATCGATCTCATTAAGGGTATTTGTAGTCTCTTCCAACCCCTTAAAATCTTGAACATTGGATTTAATCCCTATTACATCAAAATACATCTACTCTCACCAAAATCCATCAAGAACTATCCCTAGGGTTTCAAATAAGAGTCCCAAATAACTCAAGATCTAATCGTGGGTTTTCAAAACAAATTGGATATTTGGAATCCCCAGCTGTAGGCATCAAGAAGCATCCTTTAATTTCCTAAATATAGGTACGTGGGGTTTTCTTAAAAATATCATGGGCATAGGAATCATGATTTAAAGAAAGGGGTTTTCAGATTTATGAATACATTCATGTTTTAGAAATCTTGACGGTATTGTTTTAGTCTTTTGACCTTCCCCCACATTTATTCGAAATTGTATATATATGTATGTTTTTGTTTTAAGGTTGATGATTTAATAGAGATCATGACTTATGTAAAATACCTCTCTTGTTTTTATTTTCCTTTACTTATCATATGCTATAGATGTTTTTAATGCATCCTTGAAAATCTTGGTTTAAAATGTCTTGAATTGTGTTGTGATTGGATTAAAATTTGGATTTCAAAAGAGAGGGTAGTTATGTTGATAAATATTGAAAATATTCATATAATGAAAGAGTGCATGATTTTTTCCAAAAGCTCATGACCACCATATGTTTAAAGAATTCTTGCATAGTTTTGATTTATGCTTTAGAACATGAAATCTCTTATACTAGTTGCAAGTTTGGGTGGTCTAAACTATGTTTTAATGAAATATCATGCTTATTGTACTATGGCTCAGAAATAGGATTTGCAAGTCTTGGTGTGACGACACCAATCTAGATAATGCCATGGTAATTCAGAACATAATAAAATGCATGTATGAAGTCAGATTTTTGAGATGTTGAAACTAGAATAATGCATGATTCAGAACAGGATAAAATTGGGCATAAAGAAAGCTTAGGTAGTTCCCCGAAGAAGGCACTAGTTCAGACATCTCATTTCCCAAAACTGTGATTTGCCGATCCTAGTATATTATTATACGCTGGCCTAGTACCCTATAGTATATTAGACTCAGACACTCCAACCCTTGCGGCACACTTGGGTTGGGGGCTTCCCTATCTAGTCAATGGAAGATTCCATATAGTCGGTTGAATATCAGACTTATAGGGTAGTACTACCTAACTCAGAAGTAATACAAAGAATAGACATTACATTAACAGAATGATTTATGATTTTTAGAAAAATGCCCATGTGTTTTGAGAACTATTTATGCATGATGTTTTAACAAATTGCTCTCCACTATTTTACTTATATAAAATTTTTATTTTAGATTACTTTGCATACCAGTACATCTGTATTAACCCCTCTCTCCTCTCTCCAGGTTTTGAGGCTCGGTCTAGGGGTCCAAAAAAAGCAATAGATTTTATCAGACAGAGTTACAGTGCCCAGTTAGTGAGCCTTCTTTATTCCACAAGTCCTGTTACTTTCAGAAAACTATCATTGGATATGGTTTTGGTCTACTTGGGGCCTTGTCCCCATTTCAAAAAGTTGTTAGATTCTCATGTAGTAGAGATTTTGCAGATTGAGTCAGATGTTATTTAGATGTAGTTTATTTACAGTTTCCATGCTTATGATGAATTCAAAATTGACCATGTTCCTGTAGCAGATTATGTTTCCACATTTTTTTTACTATATGAATGTTTTGCATGATTACCAGATAGAGAAGGACATTCTGCGCCTTCATGGTTCAGAATGTCCGTCATGACCAGGCCCTAGATCGGGTCATAACAAACTTGGTATCAGAGAACTATTCATGGTCCCAGGGTGTCTACGTAATCACGTCGGGTAGAGTCTTGTCTATGGGTATGTAGCGCACCACACTTATTAGCATGAGGCTACTGGGAGTTTAGGAATGTTTCCTCTCTTTGTGATTTAGTTTGTGCTTTAGAGTCTCAGATAGAATTATCCCCTAATCAGTGATCTATTGTATTTCAAAAAATAGTCATGCCTTCTCATCGTTCCAAAAACCAGGTTACTTAGGATGATGAAGTCTGCCCCACCCATGGATGCAAACCCAAAATAGAGTGCTCACCCCAAACCTATTTCTACTCTGGGAGTACCTCCAGTCCCGACCAGTCCTCCTCAAGCTCTAAGGACAAATGTTAACCATCCTCAGTCTTCTCAGATGGACATATCGAATTCATAATTCAGGCAATCCATTGATGTTCTTACACAGCTTCTAGCCATACAGAATCAGAGGTCGGAGGATACTGGCTCTGCATATGTTACTTCGGAGACTACTACGGTAGGCTAGTTTATGAGGATGAACCCACCCAAATTTTTGGGAACTAATGTAGAAGAGGACCTATAGGAGTTTGTGGATGAAATGGAGAAGATTTTTAGAGCAACGCATATGGATCAGGTGGAAGGGGTTGAGTTAGCAGTGTACCCACTTAAATATATAGAGAACCAATGGTATAATGAATGGGAAGAGATGAAGGTTAAGAGTGTTGAGGACACAGTTTGGGGTGAATTTGTGGAAGCTTTTCTTGACCAGTTCTATCCTCTAAAGTTGAGGGAAGCCAAGGCAGAGGAATTTATGAATCTTAAATAGGGGAAAATGAGTGTCCAGGAGTACACTCTAAAGTTTAACCAACTGTCTCATTATGCACCAAAAATGTCAAGTAATATGAGAGCTCGGATGAGGAAGTTTGCATCTGGACTTTCCGATGATCTAGCTCTTGAATGCCAAGGGGCGATGCTAAATAGGGATTTGGACTTTGCTAGGCTGCCAGTCCACATGCAAATGGTAGAAGAGAAGAAAAAGAAAATTGCCAAATCTAGAGAGAAGGACAGGCAGGAAAAGAGAGCCAAAATAGTGGATCAAAACCACAGTCAACCAAAGAGCGGTAACTAGGGCAGTAAATGGCAAAAGAAGAAGTTTTGGAGTAATTCACAGTTTGCAGCCAGTGCCCAGACCCCAGTTGATAGATGATCTCAGAGTTTTCAGACTAGTCATGGACCCAGAGCTCAGGATACTCAGTCTCAAGGCAGTGTGGCTCAGCAGCATCATACTTTTCTGCGGTGTGAGACTTGCAATAAGCATTATCCAATAAGGTGTCAGCTGGGATCGCTGATATGTTATCATGTGGTTAGTCGGGTCACTTTCAAAGAGATTATCCCTTCACTAGGAGGAATGTTGGTGGAGCTACATCACAGGTAAATTCTTCCGCACCACCACTGCCTCAAAAGGGTGCCACTTCAGCTATCGAAAGCAGTCGCAATTGATTGTATGCTTTGACTAACCGCCAAGAGGTAGAGGCCTTACCAGATGTTGTCACTAGTACGTTACAAATATTTTCCCATTAATTTTATATGTTACTTAATCCCGGGTCTACCTTGTCTTATGTGACCCCATATATGGCTGTTGGTTTTGGGTTTGAGCTCGAAGTCATTACCGACCCTTTCATTATTTCCACTCTGGTAGGTGATTTTGTTGTCGCTAGGAGGATATATAAAAATTATGTTGTGTATATTCTTAGCCATGATACTGTGGCAGATCTCATAGAGCTTGATATGGTTAATTTTGATGCTATCCTAGGGATGGACTGGCTCTATTCGTGTTATTCCACACTAGACTATAGAACCCAAAAGGTTACTTTTTCTTTTCTAAATGAGCCAGCAATAAAATAGGAAAGGCACTCTTTAGCACCTAAAGGGCACTTCATATCTTATCTCAGGGCCCCTAAACTCATTTCCAAAGGTTGTTTGTATCATCTTATTAGGGTTAAAGATTATAACACAAAAATTCTTTCTCTTTAGTCTATCCCTATAGTAAATAAATTCCCAGAAGTCTTTCCATATGATCTCTCGGGAATACCACTTGATAGAAAGATAGATTTTGGAATAGATATGTTGCCAGACACCCGTCCCATCTCTATTTTATCATATAGAATGGTTCCAGCAGAGTTAAAAGAGTTGAAAGAGAAACTAGCAGACCTCCTAGATAAAGGTTTCATCCATCCTAGTGTTTCTCCCTTGGGTGCATCTGTACTTTTCATGTGAAAGAAATATCATTCCCTGAGTATGTGCATAGATTACCGCTAGTTAAACAAGATCACTATCAAAAATAAGTATACGCTTCCTAGGATTGATGATCTCTTTGACCAACTTCAGGGTGCTAAGTGCTTTTCTAAAATAGACCTTCATTCAGGATATCATCAATTGAAAGGGAGTCAAACATTCCCAAGACAGCTTTCTAAACCAGATATGGTAATTATGAATTCCTAGTCATGTCCTTCGAGTTGACTAACACCCCTGCATCCTTTATGGACTTAATGAATAGGGTCTTTCGACAGTTTCTAGACTTGTTTGTCATAGTTTTCATTGATGATATCTTGATTTAGTCCAAAAGTAAGGAGGACCATGCTAATCACCTTCAAATTATCCTCCAGACTCTAAAAGATCATAGGTTATATGCAAAGTTCTCCAAGTGTGAATTCTGGTTAAATATTATTGCTTTCTTGGGGAATATTATGTCTAGTGAGGGGATTAATGTTGATCCCCAAAAGATTGAGGTAGTGAGGAAATAGCCCAGATCCACAACTCCATCCGACATTTAAAGCTTCCTGGGTTTGGCGGGTTATTACAAAAGGTTCGTAGAGATTTTTTCTTCAATAGCTTCACCACTTACTAAGTTGACTTAGAAAAAGGTGAATTTTTTGTGGACTGACTCTTGTGAGAATAGTTTTAACAAGTTGAAAGAAAAGTTGACTACTGCTCCTATTTTGACCCTTTCGGAGGGTACAGAAGATTTTCTTATATACTGTGATGCATCTCGAGTGGGACTTAGGTGTGTTCTTATGCAGAACGGTAAGGTAGTGGCTTATGCGTCTAGGTAGTTGAAGGTTCATGAACGAAACTACCCTACTCATGACTTAGAGTTAGTGGTTGTGGTTTTTATACTTAAGATCTGGCGGTACTATTTGTATGGGGTACACGTTGATATTTTTACCGACCACAAGAGTTTACAGTATGTTTTCTCGCAGAAAGAATTGAATCTCAAGAAGAGGCACTGGATGGAATTCCTAAAAGACTATGACATGAGCCTGCAATATCATTCGGGCAAGGCCAATATAGTAGAGGACGCCCTTAGTAGGTTATCTATGGGAAGCCTTTCTCATGTAAGAAAAGAAAAGAGAGAGATGGTGAAGGATATTCACCGACTTGCAAATCTAGGAGTGCGACTTTTGGATTCCAAAGATAGGAGAATAGTTGTTCATAAGATAGCTAAATCTTCCCTTTGTATAGAAGTTAAGGAGAAGCAGGTTGAAGATCCCATCTTGATGCAGATCAAGAAAGATATGGGTCAACAGAAGGTGATGTTCTTTGAAATTTGTGGTGATGGTATTTTGAGATACCAGGGTAGGTTGTGTGTGCCAGATATTGATGGTTTGTGGAAGAGAATCCTTGACGAAAATCACACTTTGAGGTATGTTGTTCACCCAGGCTCTACTAAGATGTACCATGATCTGAAATCTATATATTGGTGGAATAATATGAAGCGTGATATGGCTAACTATGTTGCAAAGTATTTAAATTATCAGCAAGTTAAAGTGGAACATATGAGGCCAGGTGGTTTTTCTCAAGAGATAGCCTTGCCCTTGTAGAAGTGGGATATGACTAATAGGGACTTCATTACAGGACTTCTGAGGTCCCAAAACTAGTATGATTCCATTTGTGTGATTATGGATAGGCTGACCAAGTCAGCTCACTTTCTACCTATCAGTACTAATTATTTGGCAGAGGATTATCCCAAGTTGTTCATTGGAAAAATAGTTCGTTTGCATAGGGCACCTGTGTCCATCATATCTAATTGAGGTACATAATTTTGTTCATAGTTTTGGAGATAATTTTAAAAGGGTTTAGGTACCCAAGTGAATTTGAGCACAACTTTTTACCCTCAAACAGACAGGCAAGCTAAGCGCACCATCCAGACCCTTGAGGATATGTTGAGGGCCTGCGTGATTGATTTTAAAGGTAGTTGGGTAGAGCACTTGCAATTGATAGAGTTCACATATAATAACAGTTTCCATTCTAGTATTAAGATGGCACCATTTGAGGCATTGTATGGGAGAAGATATAGGCCTCTAATAGTACAGAATAAAGTAGGTGAGATGTAGATATTAAGGCCTAATCTTGTTTATCAGGCAATGTAGGATGTGAAAGTCATTAGAGAACGACTTAAGACATCTCAGAATCATCAGAAATCCTACGCTGATGTTAGGAGAAGAGATCTAGAATTTGAGGTTGGAGATGGGTGTTTCTCAAGGTTTCTCCCATGAAGGGAGTCATGCGATATGGGAAGAAAGGTAAGTTGAGTCCTCACTATATAAGACCATATCATATTGTGGGAAGGATAGGTGGAGTTGCATATAAGTTAAAATTTCTAGCTAGTTTGAGTTCTGTTCATTCGATATTTCATATATCTATGTTGAAGAAATGTATAGGAGACCATTCTTTAGTATTTCCTGTCGGAGAAATCAAAGTGACAGACTCCTTATCCAATGAAGAAGAGCCTATGGAAATTTTGGATCACCAAATAAGAAGATTGAGAAACAAAGGGGTAGCCTTAGTTAAAGTGTTGTGGAGAAACTAAAAAATTGAAGAAGCAACTTGGGAATCAGAAGTTGATATGAGAGGTAGATACCCAAACCTGTTTGATCCAATGGATGATGAAATAGAAGGTACAATCCTTGCCTTATTCTTTCTATGCCTTAGTATGCTTGAAATTATGCTTGTCTATGCCCGGCATCAACATTCGTGGACGAATGTTCCCAGGGGGGATATTGTAACGCCCCAAACATTTTCCTAGCTAAATTTTTGTCCCTAAAGTATCAATCATTGGATTCTAGAATGATTTATACTTATTTCCCTGTGTAATTCCGTAGATTTCAAATTTTCATTACGTAGATGGTTGAATAAGCTTTCCATCGACATAAGATTTATCAAAAAGGACAATCAATGAAGGAGTTATGGTTAATTTAAGTCCTAATAGTAAAACACCACCATTCCTTTCCTTGGCGCATCGCGGAGAGGGTTTAAATGATGATGGTCAATTTCAACTGAGACTCCACGATGGTGGCGCGTCGCGGAGTGGGCCAAATTCTCATTCGTACTTTCCAGTGAGCCACCGCAATAGTGGCATGTTGGTGTGGCCTATGAAATCGGTCTCCCAGTTATATTTTAATACCGGTCTCCTTAAGGGTATTTGTGGTATTTCCAACCCCTTAAGATATTGAACACGGGATTTAATCCCTATTACACCAAAATACATCTACTCTCATCAAAATCCATCAAGAACTCTCCCTAGGGTTTCAAACAAGAATCCCAAATAATTCAAGATTTAACCGTGGGTTTTAAAAACAAATTGGCGATTTGGAATCCCCAAGACGTAGGCTTCAAGAAGCATCCTTTAATTTCCTAAATAAAGGTACGTGGAGTTTTCCTAACAATCTCATGGGCATAGGAATCATGATTTTAAGAAAGGGGTTTCCAGATTTATGAATACATTCATGTTTTAGAAATCTTAATGGTATTGTTTTTGTCTTTTAACCTTCCCCCACTTTGATTCGAAATTGTATATATATGTATGTTTATGTTTTAAGGTTGATGATTTAATTGAGAGTATGACTTATGTAAAATCCCTCTCTTGTTTTGATTTTCCTTTACTTATCATATGCTATAGATGTTTTGAATGCATCCTTGAAAAGAATGGTTTAAAATATCTTAAATTGTGTTATGATTGGATTAAGATTTGGATTTCAAAAGAGAGGGTACTTGTGTTGATAAATGTTGAAAATATTCATATAATGAAAGAGTACATGATTTTTCCAAAAGCACATGACCACCATATGTTTAAAGAATTCTTGCATATTTTTTATTTATGCTTCAGAACATGAAATCTCTTATAATATTTGCATGTTTGGGTGGTCTGAACTATGTTTTAATGAAAGATCACATACTTATTGTACTATGGCTCAGAAATAGGACTTACAAGTCTTGGTGTGAATACAGCAATCCAGATAATGCCATTGTAATTTAGAACAGAATAGAATGCATGTTTGAAGTCAGATTTTTCAGATGTTGAAAGTAGAATAATGCATGATTCAAAACAGGATAAAATTGGGCATAAAGAGAGCTTAGGTGGTTCTCTGAGGAAGGAATGAGTTCAGACAACTCATTTTCCAAAACCGTGATTTGCCGATCCGGGTATATTATTATACACTGACCTAGTGCCCTGTGGTGTATCAGAGTCAGACACTCCAACCCTTACGGCACACTAGGGTTAGGTGCTTCCCCACCGAGTCAATAGAGGATTTCATATATCCCGTGGAATGTCAGACTTGTAGGGGAGTACCACCTAACTCAAAAGTTATACAAAGAACAAATATTGCATTGACAGAATGATTTATGATTTTCAGAAAAAGGCCCATGTGTTTTGCGAACTATTTATGCATGATGTTTTAACAAATTTCTCTCCACTATTGAACTTATATAAAAGTTTTATTTTGGATTAATTTGCGTACCAGTACATCTGTATTGACCCCCCTCCTCCCTCCAGGTTCTGAGGCTCAGTCTAGGGGTCTAGAAAAGCAATAGATTTAATCAGAAGAGTTGCAGTGCCCAGTTGGTGAGCCTTCTTTATTCTAGAAGGCCTGTTACTTTCAGACAACTATCATTAGATATGGTTTTGGTCTACTTGGGGCCTTGTCCCAGTTTTAGAAAGTTGTCAGATTCTCATGTAGAAGAGATTTCGCATATTGAGTCAGATGTTATTTAGATGTAGTTGATTTATAGTTTTCATACTTATGATGAATTCAGAATTGACCATATTTCCATAGCAGATTATGTTTCCACATCTTATTTTATTATATGAATGTTGTGCATGATTACTAAATAGAGAAGGGCATTCCGGGCCTTCATTGTTCAGGATGTCCATCACAGCCAGGCCCTAGTTCTGGTCGTGACAAAAAGAAAATCTTATTTTTTGTCAAATTTGTTAACAAAGCTTCAATAGATGAAAACCCCTCAACAAAGCACCGACAGTAACCTATTAAACTAACAAAACATTAAATTTTAGTAGGAGAAGTAGGCCTAGTAAAATCTTAAACCACTGTAATCTTGGATGGATCGACCATAATACCATCCTTGGTCACCATATGACCCATGAAAGAAACAAACTCCAACCAAAACTCACACTTGGAGAACATAGCATAAAACTTCTTATCCATCAATCTCTGGATTACAATCCATAAATGCTCCTCATGATCAGCCTCACTCTTGGAATAATCCAAGATATCATCTATAAATACAATGAAAAAAGAGTTGAGATACAATCAAAATACCTAGTTCATCAACTCTATGAATGTGGTTGGGGCATTGATCAACCCAAAGGACATGACCAAGAACTCATAATGACTATACCGAGTTCAAAAGGTTATCTTCTTATTATCCGAAGCTCTAATCCTTATCTGGTGATACCCAGATCTCTAACCAATCTTTGAAAACACCAAAGCACCCTGAAATAGATAAAATAAATCATCAATATGAGAAAGTTGATACTTATTCTTAAGTCTTACATTGTTCAACTACCAATAATCAATACACATACGCATAGATCCATTCTTTTTCTTCAAAAACAAGACATGCACACCCCATGGTGATACACTATGTCGGAAAAATCTCTTATCCAACAACTCCTGCAACTGATCCTTTAATTCATTTAATTTACTAGGCCATCCTTTAAGGAGGAATAGAAAAGGGCTTGGTGCTTAGCTCAACATTAATAGGAAAGTCAACATATTGATCTGGACACATACTACAAAAATTCATAGGGAAAATATCCATGAACTCATGAAAAATACAAAAAGAATCCAAAAGAGGTTGTACCACAAATATAAGCTAAATAAGATAAACATCCCCTCTTAACCAAGCATCATGCCTGAAGGAAAGATATAACTCAATTGGGACCCCAATGAAGCATACCTTTCGAAGATATCCTTGACACACCCAATTAGGCAAAGACTATGGTCTTAGTATAATAGTTTAGAACTGCATGATAAGGAGGTACCAATCCATACCTATGATAACATCAAAGTCTACCATATATAGGATATTTGTATCTACTGAAGTCTCACACCTAATAAAGGTCACAATATAAGATCGGTACACCCAATCCACCACTAAAGAGTCTTCTATAGGGGTAGATACACGGATAGACATGATAAGAGGCTCGCTAGTAGAATCAGAACCCCAAAAAAAATTACAGACACAGGAGAAAATTGACCCAGGTCAAATAACACAGATATAGATTTGAAACAAACAGGGGTGATATATATGTGATAAAAGTATTAAAAGCCTCTACCTTTGGTCTAATAGGTATGCCATAGAACTATTTATGTCTCCCACTTGACAGAGTAGCCTCGTGACCAGCATCACCACGAACACCACTACCTCTACCTCAGACACCTCTAGTAGAACCTCTACCTCCTACTATCGATGTAGTAGTAAGCCAAAAAATACGACAGGGATAGTCCTTTGCCAAATGGACAACCTTTTTACCCACAAAGCAAACCCTACAGCCTAACTCAATTGGAGAAGGTATGACTGAGCTAGGATTACCACCCAAAGCTACTGAACTAAACGACCCACTACTTAAACCCTGCAAGGCTATTTGCAATGTTCTGCTATGATACCTACGGAAATCTCTAGAATCTCTACCTTAAAGAATGTGACTTTTGAACTCACCCTGATGGTGCACCCACTTAGCACCTCCTTGATATTCTCGAAGAATAGACTCAATCATCTTAGCATGATCTATTATAATCTAAAATGATGCCCCTTATACTACCATCTGGACAGTAGCAAGTTGAAATAAAACATCCAACCAATTCATGAACTTTTAAATCTTCTAAAACTCGGTGGCAATATTGGTATACAAATATCTAGAAAAGGCATGGAAATGTTCCTCATACTCTAGAACAGTCATAGAGCCCTGCTTCAAGTGATCAAACTCATCTGTCATTTGATCCATCAAACTATAAGGCATAAACCTATCCAAGAAGTCCTGAACAAACTGATCCCAAGTCATCTTCGATGAGATAAGAGGTCTGTAACTGACAAGTGACCTTCACCAATACATGGATATATCATTCAACTAGTAGGTAGTGTAAGAAACCCCATTCAACTCAAGCAAACTAAGGTTATGTAACTTCTCACAATAATCAACAAGAACTCATAGGCATCCACACCTAAAACACCATTGAACCTGGGTAGACCTAATTGAGTGAATCTCTCAAAACTTTTTTGATTCTCAGAAGATATAACTATACTCACAATCATAGGAGACATAGTAAATCTACCTAGTTGAGACCAACTCCGATGAAGACAAAACCCCTGATCTCAAAATAGCCTACTTAGTTGCTGGCATAGAAGGAGGAACAACGCTCGGAGTCTATGGAGTACCATAAGTAGATGTCGATACCAATTAAGGATCCATACTCAGAACCAATAGAACATTATAGGCAAGCTCTACCACAGATGTATTTAAAATACTCGGAGTTGGAAGAGCAATAGGTGTACTCAAAAAAGCACCCTCTAAATGGGTTAGCAAGCAAATCAATAATCCCTCCAAGACTGGGGTAGAAGAGCTCTGTGGGACCTTAGTAGGCCCCATATCTCTAACATGCTTAACTTGAGGATCAGGGGAGATCCTCTTAGTACAACCTCTAAATGGAGAAGATCCTCGTGCTCGTGTACTACCTCAATCCCATCTACGACTTGCAACTCGCCCTCTAGAATGAGTTCTCTCCTCATATAATAGCTCAGCACCTCTAAGATCATGGGATCTATTCCTCACCATCTGCTTAGAAAAAAGTGGAATACAATTTAAAAAAAAGGGTATGAAAGATTTGCATAATAAGGAACAAAATAAAAAAAGTTCCCTAAAGATATCTTATAGCCACTTAAGGATAGACACAGATGTCTACATACTAATCTGCACGACTCTACAAGATACCTCATTCTTACATTGATAAGACCAATGAACCTGGCTGCTCTAATACCAATTTTTCATGACCTAAACACCAAGGGTCATGATGGCATTTGTTATGGCAAGTATTGATAAGTAAGCCTATAACTTAAGCTAATATGAAAAGGGAAAACAACACCAAAACCCAAGAGAAGGCTTCTAGAATGAAGTCGTACCATACATGTAAAATCATAGTGGAAAAAATACATAGTAAAGATACCGTAAATTTCCAAAAATCAAGTGTCAAAGTGTAAGAACCAACTAAAAACATCTCAAAGTCAAAATATACAACTGATAGTCCAAAAGGAACATAATCTTCATTGAATATGAAAATAAAACATAAACTGAGCAAAAAGAGGTAGTGGATCAACTCTAGAAGCATAGATTGTTGTCTACCTCAAAAATACTCTAAACACCACCCGATTCAGCTACCATACGACGTACTCATACCTAGATCCTCACTGAAAAGGCATAGTAGGGGTGAGTGTGGTCCACTTGTACTCGGTAGGTATCATAGGCTAACTGAGCAAAGTAGAAAATAAAGTATGTAAAATACACACTATGGGCACATCCCATGCAATAAAAAAAAATCCCAAATGGTAGCATACACCATCTCCACTAAACATATACCTAAATACAAGTACAAGAAAGAGACAAAAATTGACAAATATTGAATAACGAATAAAAATACATCATAAAATATGCACAAGGTATATGATGTAATGAAGATGATGATGGTGATGATGATGTGATATATGAGGTTGTCGCAAAACCTCTATATAGACCTACCATGCTGTGATCCTGAGGTAGGACCCATGGGGGCTTCATTAAACCATATATAATGTGATATCTAAAACCAATCTAATATCCATAATTCCTCTCCGACACACACTTCGACAGAGGGTTTTTAATAATGTCACACTTTTTGTTAGAAAAAAGCTAGTATTTCAATGGTGGTACTAATGTTTCATGAAAGTATAGTATATAAGAATTTAATGTTCACAGCCAACCAGAATGAGAATTTGTAAATCCAAACAATATAACAACTACGTGAGCCAAAAATCCACTTAATATGCCAATTATCCATAAATCTAATATAGTCCATAATGCAATGGAGTAGATATACAATAATATGCCATTTGATACAATATAACTACCAGCTTAGACATATTTTCACCTAGAAAAAACCAACCAATTACATAAATACTAGGACAATAACACCATATAAGAGCTCGCACGGTCCCACATAGCAAATAATGTCTCAAAACCATCAAATGACAACCACATAGGCCCCCACATGATCACAAAATAGTAATAAATCCATTTTCATGATTAGTTCCCACACCCATAACAAATTTTATATCAATATTAACTACCCAACACATTCGGAAGAAAGTTAAGCCATATCCTATCTCGAATGAAGAAAATTAGATTCAAAAGCCTTCAACATAAAGCCTACCCCTCACAAAGACTCAAAATTAACTAAAACATACAAATATAGAATCTATGCATCAAACAGCCAATAATACCTTTATTGCCCATTTTTGGATCATGTCAAAGCGGACCCTCAGAATGAGTTTTCAAAAAAAAAGGGTAAAATTGATATTTTAGTCCAAAAATATATTATTCATGATTAAAGGCAGCCATGAAAGAATACCCAAGTGAAAATGGATTAAAATAGGGTATATATCAAAGAATTATAATTTAGGCCTTCTGAGCCAAAATCCTTAAATTCCACATTTGAAATCTAGTTTTAACAAGACTTAAATGACAAGAATCAAAAAAACAAATGAAATAGGGATTTGGGCGTACCCAAGCATGAAAATGGAAGAAATCACCCAAAAACACAAAAATCCAAGCTCAAAGTCTCAAAAATAGTGAAAGAGTCATGAAAAAAATTACATATATGGGTACCAAGTACCGCTTAAGCAGTTAAATAGCCACTTTAGCAATCACCACTACAGCTGTCAAGTACCATTTTAGCGGTACCAGCCAATGCATGCCAGTCTGCTAAAGTAGACAAGGGCCTCTTTAGCGCCTACCATTAAAGCGAATAGGGTACCGGTAAAGAGCCCATGTCTAGCTTGAGCCTATAATTAAAGTAATAAAGTAGTGCTTTCCTGCCTATCACTAAAGCAACCAAAATATTTCTTTAGCAGCTGCACTAACTAAATATGGAAAAGAATTCTAATTTTTCTCAAATCCCTCGAGATTCATCCAGAAACTTGAGAACATATATGAACTATGCTACCCTACTAAATTCGATGCTCCAAAATCAATGACGATATCAAATTTTAGAAAAAAAATGCTATTTTTACAAAATTGACCTCCAAAATACAATTTCACAACCCTTTGAACCAAGTGACGAAATGAGATATAAAAGGCATAAAAGAACACAAACCATTTTAACAACCTAAAATCAATGTTTTGGATATGCTGGCATTGTTCATTTTTTCATATGATAAACAGAATAACAAATGTTGACCAAAGTCAACTATAAAGCCTTTCTAACTTCCAAAGATCACAAACTCACTCAAATCACATCAAAATGCATTGGGAATCATGCCAATATTTGTTATTTTGGGGTGTTCGTAAGCTCAAAAATACATGTTATCTTTAAATTCTTGGCAAGTTTTCATCAAATTTCGTGGTTAATTTCTCCTAATTTCCCCAAAATCCCTAAAAAAATTGGTGGGTGGATTGTAGAACCATTTGAATTCAAAATTCACCTATTCTTAAGGGTAATGTTCCTTGAGCATAGAGGGATGTATTGTCAATTTTAAAAGTGTAATTCTATAAGTGAGCCCTACATGGGATTTTTATGTGGTTTTGGACCCAAAGAACAAAAGTGCAATATTGGTATCGTTGTTCTCATTTTGAAGAGTAGATTATGATTTTTATAATGTGACATCTTGGGGAAGCTTTTTCGAAAGAAAAATCAATAATTTAGCAAATTATTTGGCTTTTTTTTAAGTTCACGTAGGTTAAATTTACCTTCTTCATAGATTGAGTTAATTTATAGTATATGATACTATGCTAGATATGAGATGGGAATTAGGTCTTGCAGGTGTAATTGGTATAATTAGTATTAATTGAATTATTTAGCCTATTAAGGAACCATAAATTAGGCACAATTGACTTGTTTCTCATGATTTAGGTACAATCTCTATCTTAGGGCTAATTGTCACTTATATAATATCTAGACTTATCCTAGTCTGGGATAAAATTTGACTTAGAATAGATTTTGGGAATTAGAAGTAGGCCCCTCCAGCCCACCTTAGGCCGAGATTTTTTTTAGCTCTGGTAGACTTATATATGCATGTTATACCCTTTGAAATGCTTATTTGGAGTGTAAAGAGACTAGATACATAATATCTATGATAGTTTGGTACATAAGAGTTGGTACTAATTTTGGGTAAAATCCAGTGGTTTATTAATATTGAGTTCCTGTTCAAGATGATATTGATGACATGAGTTTTGGTTTAAGTCCAACAAATGATGATGAAGTAATGATATTGAGTTTCAATTTGAGTATACCATTGAGAGTTTATTTATGATATGATATGGTATGGATAGATTCACGGTTATTTCTGGATATTTGGTAAATTATTGGAACTTTGGTTATTTTCTTTCCTTTGATTGCACTCTTCGAGCTTATAGGAACCTGTGTTGGGTTTCTTTTTACACTTATTGGCTTATGGGGGCTAGTCTTGTAGTATCAACTATGCTTTCTTTCATATTATATTTATTCCAGTTATTTATTTATAGTGTTAGATCTTATTTCCAGTTTTTTTATTTTACACTGACTAGCTTATTTATCTTGCATCTTTATCGTACTTATATCAAGATTAAGCTCAATCGGTCGATGATGCCTATTGACTACCCATGGTTTTAATATCCATACTACACTTTTGTACTCTTTTTAGTACAGATTCGAGTACTAGTGGCCACCGCTAACGTAAAGATCATGTTGAGTTAAGTTTGAAGTTAAAGTGAGCTCTTAAAGTTGGAGTTGCCTTTTTTCTTTCTGCTATTTATGTCGAGTCTTTCACCATTCGAGACTGATGTATATTTACTATTACAGTACTTATGTTCCTTTTGTTGGTATATTTTGTACAAATATTACAAGGTCGTCGAATGGTTATTGATGTTTTATCTATCTTTTTGAATATTATTATTGCCTTAATATTATTATAGGTCTTTACTTGTAAATATCTGGCTTATTTATTTTTTCTACCAAACGAGCGTATTGCTTATAGCTTTGGGCTACAATTTGGCTTGCCTACTAGTAGGTAAAATAGGTGCCATCATAACTCATAAATTATTATTATGTCAAATTGGTATTAGAGCCTAGGTTTACCAATATTGTTGGTACAAGAGAAAATGTTAGGTAGCATCCCACGGATTAGAATTATGACATCCATTTCTTATCTTTAGGAGGCTATAGGACATTCTTAGGAGTTATTCACTTCTTTATTTCATTTTATGCTAAGATTCTAACCTGGTTTCTAAGGAATTCCTTTGGTTTTACTCTTTTATAGATGGCTAGGGCACGTGCTAGTGCTACACAGGATGACGATCCTAAGACTGAGCCTAGGGATCCTTTCTCTATTCGTGGATGACTTAGAGGTCAATAAAATCCTAGGGTGTATCCCCAACTAGGGACAAAGATAGTGAGACTTCACTAGACCCTATTACTTTTCCTGAGCTAGAGATTATTCTACTGCAGCCAATGGTAGGCTAGGGACTAGCCCAAGATCCACCGCAGTTTAGTTCTTTTTCTATGCTCATGGATACATTGGTTCAACTCTTGGGATTAGTTGGTGGTGCACTATCTAATGGTGCACAATCAATAGATTGGAGCGATACTAAGTCAGGGGCACAACCTGTAGTTATGGCTCTAAGAGTTGAGTTCCCTTCTACATTGGCAGTTACTTAACTAGTTTCCCATACTATTATGTATGATAATAAGTAAGACATGTTGGGTATATTCTTGATATTGGCTCTCCCTAGGTTTTCTGGTGCACTAGGTGTGCGTGTTTTTGAGTTCTTAATTACTTGTGAGGATAGGCTTTGTAATTTAGGCCTAGTTGAGACTCATGGTGTGGATTATCCTGCTTTTCAGTTGGAATTGGTAGCTCGACATTGAAGGAGAGGTCATTTTGATTCTAGGCCAGCTGGATCTCCCACATTGACAATCTTCTTTAAAAAGTATATGCCTCATAGATTATCTAAGAGATTCGTTCTTAAGCTAAAGGTGGTTTGCATGGTCATTAGAAAGATTCGCCCCCAGCTAAAGGCAGTTTACATGGTCATTGGGGTGGTCCCAAAGGTGTTCATACAGGTTCGCAGGCAGGTCGGATAGAAGATTAATTAGGGGCCCAGCCAAGTGGTGAGCGCAGCTAATTATATGTCATACCTCCTAGACTCGAGGATGAGTTTTCAAATGCTATTATCACGGGTATGATGTTAGTGTTCCATCAACTAAATTTTCTTTATTTGATATGGAATCCAATTATTCTTGTGTATCTGCTTATTATGCCTAGTTGTTAGAGTTATCATAGGATTCATTATTCATGGTATTATGTATATCTAGTCCCGTAGGTGATTCATTAGGAGTGGATTGGGTATATAGATCACATGTTGTGATTTCCCAAGAGTTTTACATCTAGGATGATCTTATTATGTTTGATATGATGGATTTTGATGTGATTCTGGGCATGGACTTATTATCCCACTATCATGTTATCTTAGATTATTTTTCTAAGACTATTACCATAGCCATGTTTGGCATACCCCAGTTATGTGGCAGGGAGATATTAGCCATGAGGCGTTATGGCTCCTACTAAACTTACCATATGGCTCCTACTGAGCTTAAGGGGCTAAATTGTTATCTTTAGGATCTTTTGGGTAAGTGTTTCATTAGATCGAGTATGTCTTCTAAGGGAGGTCCTATCTTATTAAAGAAGAAGGATGGTCCATGTATATGTGTATTGAATCTGGGCAGCTTAATAAGGTGAGAGAAAAAAGTAGGTATCCTATGCCTTGTATTGATGATTTATTTGACCATCTTTAGGGTTCAGCTGTGTTCTCTAAGATTCACTTGAGATTTGGTTACCATTATTAAGGATTTGATTAGAGGATATCCCAAATATAACCTTTAGGACCTAGTATGGCTATTATAAGTTACTAGTGGTGTTTTTTGGGTTGACCAAATCCCCAGTTGCATTAATAGATTTGATGAATGGCATGTACAAACCTTATTTGGGTTTCTTTGTGATTATTTTCATCAATGACATCCTGGTGTATTATAGGAGTAGAGAGGAGAATATCTAGCATTTGATGATTACACTCCAAACTTTGAGAAATTAAAGCCTCTTTTTAAAATTCTCTAAGTGTTAGTTCTTTCTTGAGTCAATGACATTCTTTGTAATATGGTATCTAAGAATGGGATTATGATAGACCCAGTGTAGATTGACGCTATTCGTGATTAGTCTAGGTCTATATCTCCATAAGGTATATAGATTCATTAGTTTCGCCGATTACTATAGATGATTCATTAAGAGATTCACTACTATTACAATGCTAATGACTAGATTAAACTGGAATAAGGTTATTTTCTAATGGTTCAATGAGTGTGAGTTGAGCTTTGGAAGTTCAAAGGATTTCTTACTTCGGCTTCTATATTAGCTCTTCCTATCGAAGGTGAAGGATTCACCATGCATTGTGATACTTTTAGTGTTGGGTTTGGTTGTGTGTTGATACACTAAGGTCTAGTTATTGCTTATGTATTGAGGTAGCTGAAGGTGTATGAGAATAACTACCCCACTCATGATTTGGAGTTGGCGATGTTAGATTTTGTGCTTAAGATTTGGAGAAATTATTTTTAAGGCGTGCATTGTGAGATATTCACGTATCATTATAATCCTTAGCATCTTATGACTAGAGAGAGCTAAATTCTCGGTAGCATAGATAGATGGAGTTGCTTAAGGATTATGATATCTCTATTTTGTATCATCCTGGCAAAGAGAGCATAGTAGTGGATGCCTTGAACCAAAAGGTGGTGAGTATGGGTAACTTGTCTTCTAACATAATTTATCATAGGCCATTGGCACGGGATATCCATTCCTTAGCCAACTTGATAGTGTGACTTTATATTTTAGGCCCTAGGAGGATTATTGCTAGTGATTAGGCAAGGTCTTCACTATTTGAGTAGATTTAGAGTTTTTAGTTTAAGGATATGAGACAGATTTAGAGTTTTTAGTTTAAGGATATGAGACTTGGCATCATGCATGATTAGGTGTTGAGTGGTGTTTCCTAGAGGGATATAATAGATTTTGAAGGGGTTTTGAGATTTGATGGCCGCATTTGTATTTTGAGGGTTGGAGATATGATTCAGTTGATTTTTCATGAGGCTCACAACTTTAGGTATTCTATTCACCCGGGTATAATGAAGATGTATAAGGATCTAAGGTAGCATTATTGGTGGAGTAGTATGAAGAGATATATGGTGAACTTTGTAACTCATTGCCTATGTTGTTAACATGTGAAGGCCGAGCATCAAAGAGCTGGTGCTTCATTCAAAGATTTCCCATTCCCGAGTAGAAATGAGAACAGATTACCATAGACTTTTTTATTGATTTGCCTCTTACCTCCTGTGGTTTTAATGGTATTTGGGTCATTATGGATTGGCTGACCAAGTCAGCACATTCTATTTAGATATCCTTCAATACCAAGAGGTTAGCTTGTATCTATGTTCGTGAGATAGTCCATTTACTTATTTTTCCTATATCTATCAGTTTAGGCCGAGGCTTGGTATACAATTCAATATTTTGGAGAACTTTTCAGGACAAGTTGGGGTACTCAAGTGGATATTAGTACAACCTTCAATCCTCCGATCAACAGGCAGTCAAAGCAGACTATTCAGGTTCTTAAAGAAATTCCGCAAACCTGTGTTATAAATTTTGGAGGTCAGTGGGAGCAACACTTAGCTTTAATAGAGTTCACATATAAAATAACTTCTATTTGAGTATTTCGATGGTGCCTTTTGAGGTTTTGTATAGTAGGCGATGTCGTTTTGTTATTGGGTGGTTTGACACCTTCGATATTAGAGCCGAAAAAAGGATTATGCAGATCGTAGTCTTCGTGCCTTAGGATTTGGAGTTATGACTGGTTTCCCTCGGAGTATCACCCATGAAGGTTGTGATGATGTTCGGGAGGAAAGGTAAGATTAGGCCTAGATGTATTGGACCCTTTGAGATCCTTCACATAGCTAGGGAGGTGGATTATGTGTTAGCTTTTCCTCCAGATTTTGTTATTTTTCATCTGGTTTTCCATGTTTCTTTGTTACAGCGATACATCCCAGATAAGTCTAATGTTCTTAGATGGGACACAATTTAGTCGGACAAACGGTTAACCTTCATGGAGGATCCAGTGCTCAAATTTTCTAGGGGTGTCAGGCGGTTGCACACTAGGGAGATTCCAGTAGTCAAGGTCCAGTTGAGGCACTGCCCTGTAGAGAAGTCTACTTGGGAGATCAAGAGAGAGATACAAGCGTAGTATCCTCACCTATTTGAGGCTCTAGGGATATCCTAATCCTTTACTTTCGCAGATAAAAATCCTTTTAGTAGTGGATATTGTAATGACCCTCTAAGTCATTTTTTGCATTTTCACTCATTTTGGCCATTTAGAGCTTTCCTATTACTACCCCATATTATTTAATAAATCTCGATGGGTCAATGGAGGCTCAAAATAATTCCAAGGCTATAGCTGGTGAACACGCTTAAGCACCCTTTGAGTTGCTTTAGCAAAGGTCCACTAAAGCAGCCAATCGACCGCATAAGTGGCTAGGCTGGCCCAGCTGAGATCTGCTTAAGCATGGACGTTATCGCTTAAGCAATGGCCGCTTAAGCAACACATAGACCGCTTAAGTGGCAAGCGTGTAGGTGGGAGAGGCTGCTAAAGCGACACTTGGATTCAAAAATTAGTGACCGCTTAAGTGACCTAGTGCTCACTTAAACAACAACTGGACACCTGGGAAACTTACAAATTCCCCACTTATCCTATTTTCTCTCATTTTTCACACAATTTAAAGAGAGTAGAACCATAGAAGGTGTAAAAAGTTTGGAGAAATATTAGTAGGTGATTCGGGGGTGTTTGTAAGCTAGAATAACATATTTCTTCTCCTAATTCTTAATATGTCTTCATCAAATACCATAGTTAATTTCTCATAATTTTCCAAAAATCTCTAGAATATTGGTGGGCTGATTAAAGCATTATTTGAGCTCTAACTTCACCCATTCTTGAAGGTAAATGTTCCTTGACCATAGAGGAACATATTTTCAGTTTAAAAGTGAGATTCCGCAAGTAGGCCCACATGAGATTTTTATGTGATTTTGGACTTAAAGCACAAAAGTGCAATATGGATATTATTGTTCTTGTTTTGAAGAATAGATTATGATTTTGACAGCGTGGCATCATGCGGAAGCTCCTTAGAAGGGGAAATCAATGATTTAGTGAATTCTTTGGGGTTTTCTTTAGCATCCAGATAGGCTAGGTTCTTCCTCATAGATTGAGCTAGTTCATAGTATATTTATGATATTATGCTAGATATTGGATGGGAATTAGGTCTTGTTGGTGTATTTGGTATAATTAGTATTAATTAGATTATTTAATCTATTAAGAAAGCTTAAATTAGGCGCAATTGACATAGTTGCTCATTATTTAGGTGCAATTGACATCTTAGGGATAATTGTGGGTTATTTAACATCTAGAAGTGAATTTATATACATTATCCTAGTTTTGGGTAGACTTTACCTTAGAACAGATTTTGGAGATTAGAAGTGGGCCCCTTCATCCCACCTTAGGCGAAGATTTGTGTTAGCTCTGGTATACTTTTATATGCATGTTACTCCATTTAACATGCTTAATTTGGAGTATGAAGAGCCTAGATACATGATATTTATGCTAGTTTGGTACATGGGAGTTGGTGCTAATTTCTAGAACAATTTGGTGGTTTATTTATATTGATCTCTGGCTCAAATTCAATAATTGATAATGATATTGATGACATGAGTTTTGGTTTGAGTCTGACAAATAATGATGAAAAGATGATATTATGTTCCAGTTCGAGTCCTGCATTGAGAGTTTATTTATGATGTAATATTGTATGGATGGATTAATTGCTATGGCTTGATATTGGGTAAATTATTTGAACTTTAATTATTTACTTTCCTTTTATTTCACCCTATAGGAATATGGGGGCCCATATTGGGTTATTTATTTTTCACACTTACTGGCTTATGGTGGCCAGTCTTGTAGTCTAAGTTATGCTTTCTTTCATATTATACTTGTTCTAATTATTTATTTATAGTGTTGGAGCTTATTTTCGAGTTTGTACTTTTACCTTAACTTAGCTTATTTATCTTGCATCTTTATCATATTTATATTATTATTTACCACAGTCAGCCAATGATGCCTACTGGCTAGCCATGGTAGTAGTACTCATACTACACTTCTATAGTTTTTTGGTGTAGATCCGATTACTAGTGCCCACCGCTGATATGACGGTCGTGCTGAATTGAGTTTGGAGATAGAGAGATTTTAAAGTCGGAGTTTCCCTTTCCCTACTGCTATTTATGTCTAGCCTTTCATATTTTGAGATTAATGTTTATTGACTATCACAATACTTATGTCTCTTTTGCTAGTGACTCTTTTACTGATATTACTAGGTAGTGGGATGGTTATTGATATTTTATTTATCTTTTAGATTATTATAATTGCCTTAATATTATTGTAAATCTTTACTTGCAAAAATTCAGCTTTTATGCCTTTTTATACCAAATTAGCCCATTGCTTATTGCTTGGAGCTATGGTTTGGCTTACCACCTGATATAATAAAGTAGGTGGCATCATGACTCATAAATTAGATCGCGAAAAGAATTTTTGTCATACATGTTAGGTGAGGTTTGGACCAATAACCAAGGCAAAGTTGCATTGCTATCGAACATGTTATAATTTCCTAAATCGAGTATCCACTCGGGTAAGCCAATCTAGACACCTAGCTCCATCAGGGTAAACCTAGTAGAACTAAAAATCAGATGTTACTATCCCCATTAGGCTCTATATTATCTACATCATGTGCATTTAACATGCAAGAGTCGATACAGGGGTCGAGTCCATCTAGGACAGCTTCCCCTCTTTATATGACCATCATGTGCACACCATGTGCTTTTTGATATTTGGATAACTCATTTGATTGTTAACCAAATTTAGGTATCTTAGTAAAACATAAGAGAGTATCTTTTCCTCCAACTTTTATAACTATTTTCTTAAAAATATGAAATTTTTGCAAATGAAAAAAATTTAGTTCAATGGTCTTCACAAACGACTTAGGTTTAATTCTCATTGTCTAGTGTGATACGTAGGAAGCCCTTCCCTGGTACTACCCTATTCTTTTAAAAAGGGAAAAAATCACGCATCGATTGACTAAGGGATGTTTTGAAAATATGACTACTTCTATTATTATTATTTTCTTTTCCCCAAGTTTAGTTTTTATAAATATATCTTAATGACCCTGAACGCTTTAGGGGTCGTGAGGCTATGTTTTGGCAAAAGAAATATACATATATACTTATAGCCCCGAACCTTTAGGAGTCTTGAGGCTAAGTTTTGCTAAAAACATATATAAAATAATTGTGTTTTCCCTCTAAATTATCATTATTATTGTTGTTTTAAATATTTGGTTGTATTTTTGTCAAACTCATAGTTGAAATTACATGGAGCTTTGTCTTTGCAAAATTGCCTTGTTGGGTTGGTGTAGACTAGAGTTATTCCCTGAAAAAGAAATGTTGACATCCATGTTTCCCTTACTTCCTATTTCAAATAAAATCATTTTCATTTGAGTCCTATTTGGCATTTCCACGAACATTCATGAGTCAAGTCTAAATCCCAGATGTTAGTTGATTGTGTTTCATTAGGAGCCTAGACATTTCATAATCTAGTGTCTCTATCCATAGGTACAAAAAGTCTTATGTGGTCCGGGGGAAGTGTCAGAAGAGCAAAAAAGATGAAAATATACCACTGCAAGTTGTAGATTGCGCCCCCAAAAACTTTGGACATGGTGGAATGAAATGGATCCGTTTGAGCACAATGATTTATTCAAATATTTAGGTCTTCTAACAAATATCATGACAATAAACCCTAGGAGAGATGTGACTGAAGCACTGATTTGGGACATGTTATCTAATGTGTTTCATTTCTAAAATTTTGAGTTTACTCCAAATTTAAAAGAGATAACAAGCTATATTGGGTTCAGGAATATGCATAGTAAAAAACTTATAGCCCAGAGACTCATTTTAGTGAATAGATTGTGTCATATTATGAACATTCGTAATCCCAAAGAGAAATCACTGAAGAAATTTTGGGTCTCCTTACCATTTTTGTATGAAAGGTACGAGAAAAATAGTCATTTTAGCAGTTAAAAAATAACTCGTTAACAAGGAAAATTTTTAAACCTGGAAAGAACATAGATAATTTGCATTTATAGAAGCCTTTTTGGGAACAATGGTTTTTAGAAAAATATTAACATTAATTTAGTGGGAGTGGTACATGTATTGATTAATAAAGAGGATTGCACCATAGTGCTAATGATTTTGCCTAACATATACTATGATCTAACTATCTTAAAAAAAGGGAAGGGTTTCTTTGAAGGATGCAACATTTTGTAGCAAATGTGGATTGTGGAGCATCTTTATCAACATCCTATGCTGGCATGGTTTTTCCCTGAGAAAAATTATTACATCATAGACTTTGAAAAGAGGATAAAAAGATATAAATTCCCAAAAGGGGTTAGTGTTTTGAGTAAGTGTTTTCCTTCACTGACAGCGGATAAGATAACATAGAACATCCCCTGGTTCCCTCAGAGGCAGGTCATACATAGGTATATTATTATACCTTTATTGTTGGTGATGGGTATTAGAGGTGTTCATCCATATGGGCCATTGTAGGTTTTGCGTCAGCTAGGCAGGTGTCAAATATTACCCATAACAGAAGACATGAGAAGGTTTATGTTTGAGGTTAGACCAGATATTCCCTTCCAGAGGGATTGACCTAATAGATTTAGGATGGTTTCCATCTTATGGGAATTGAAACAATAGTTATAAAATACAAGGAAGGATAAGTAGAATCGATTTACTCTGAGTGGTATAAGAGACAACCACCTCCACTAGTCAGACCTAAAAAATTTGTTAAACGACTGATAGATCAAGAGGCTGTGATAAGGATAGGGATTGAGATGGCTATTCAAGATCATCATGCTACTAATCAGGCTTTGATAGTAGATTTAGATCATCCTAGGGAAACTTTGACTCAATAATAGATAGAGGACGATGTAATAAATAAGGACAAGAATCAAGAAAGTTAGAATAGATGTGGAGAGAGATTATCAATCTATTATTAAGTACTAAATTTTTATTTTTAATGATCTAGAGAAAGAATCAAGGAATAAAAAAAGTAATTTTCTTAAGAGAAGTCTAAGTCAGCTCAAATTAAAATTGCACTTCGGGAACAGATCATGATGGCAACAATAATAGGATTATAGGTTATATAACTCACTGCATCTCGCCGCTAATAATAATAGGAATATGAAAAGAAGATACAAATACAATTTGATCAAGAGAGGTCCCAATGGATTCAAGAATATAGAATATTGCGAGGAAAATTGGAAATAGTTTCTGCTAGAGGAAAACACATAAAGAAGATGATTTCCTCCCATGATAAGAAAGTTCAAGGATGGGATCAGGCTTCAGAGAAGGTTCTTCATGTGGCAGAGCACACTACTCCAATAGGTCTGGACTGTCAAGAGTTAAACTGCTAACAATTTGTGGTGCAAGTACCAGCCTTTGCTCAGTGTCTCATTACATTATTTCAAGATATATACTTGGTTTTAGGAGGCCATCTAAGGCCAAAATATCCTTGAGAGGGCATATAGAGGTCATGAAAATCACTAGTAGATCTTGAAACATTGGAGCTTAATTGTAGTGATGTGAATTTATTTTCTTTTCTTGTAGCATTTCAGATTTAGTCTTTGAACCTTTTTTCTAGAATTTATGTCTCTTAGTTAATCATGTATGTTTAAGTTTAGTTTCATTTGTGAGGTGTCAGTTTGTAGGGTCAAGCTTTCGATGTCGCATGTTCTTTCACAATTGAATTTGAAAAATGTTAAATGAATGTGATGGAGATTTTTGTTTATTTATATTTTTAGACTATATTTTACTTTATTATTTTTTTTGAAAAAACTAACCTTTTTGTTAGTTTTCCACGAACTACACAAATATTTGATTCATGTCCTGACATGATACGTAGGAAACCCTGAAATGGGTTCGACCAAAACTTTAAAAAAAAGTAGTAAAAAAGTGAGAGTGTGCTTGGAAAAGTTGGGATGAAACACAAGGCCTTCCATGAATGATGGGAAATGCATTAGGGGCATAACATACAATGTGTAATTATAATATGTTAAATGTGTAATACTCACCCATTTGCTATTTGGTACAAAAAAGGAAAAAATATTAAGGTGCTTGGTTTATGGTTATCTAGTATCTCATCCATACAACTCCAAGGCTCAAGAAAAAGGCAAGATGACCCAGAAAGAGAGTATAGAATCTCACAACAAAAAATGCAACATCAATTGATTCTACAGGAATTTGAATCAATGGAATAGAATAGGTTATTGAAATAATAGATAGTGGAAACGTATCAAGCTTGCATAAATGGGCATAAGGTACCTTCCTAAATCCCTATATTTTTGGGTATGATTGATCCAAGTTCCACTTTAACTCAAACTAGTGATCCATTTTACTCACCTAGATTCGGTCTATATATTAATGTGTTAAGCACGATGGATAATTCCATCATGCAAACTCCAAATGTATATCTCATAATGACTCATTTTTTATTCCCATAGTATTAACTACTATGGGCCCTCAACCGACCATACAAAATCATATTAGCGAGCCAAGTCATGATCAATAGTATCCCCCTGAATTGACTTTCAACCACCAAACTTATGCTATATCACTCATTAGAATGGATCCCCTATCATGATTGAGAAGATTTTTAGGAATCAGATGTAAGAAGAGCTGGCCTAGAATTTGAGAAGTTTAAATCAAAATATAAGAAAAATGCACGGGATGGAAGGGTAAAAAATACAAGAATTTATGTATGTTCCCCAATGTTCATTTTCCGGTAGGGTTTAACACTCTTAAGTGTGATAAGTAAGAGGTCCATAATAATGCTTTAGATCATCTAAAAATGTTTTGTAATCAACTAAGATGAGCAGGAGGAAAGGAGTAATGACTAATGTCTTAGTTTGGAGAGAGTTTGACTAGAATAGATTCAGAATGGTTATTGATCCAAATATCTCTCGTAGGCATATTTGTGATGACATGGTTTTGGATTTTGTCCAATTATTTCAATTAATATTAACATAGTGCCAGATCATACCACACTTTCCAACATGAGGAATAATATCCTTGAAAGTTTTTGAGGATATGATATTAGGTGAAGGGAGCAAGTTGCTAGAGTTAAGACATCAATAAAGGAGTTTGAGATGATTGATATTTTTCTGTAGGCACATGATAATGACTACTTCCACTATTTTCTTTTTAATGTTCAGGATTTTGACATAATATTTTAAATTTTTTAAGAGATAATTGTATGTTTTCAAGCAACTGATATTGTATTTAATACTAGATTATAGTGTTTTTAGGTCAAGGAGTTAGCTGAGGAAGAAACCTAGAAAAGTAGCAGAAAAAATCATTGACGGTTGAACTATTGGATCGTCAGCCATATGACGGACCGTCAGGTGGACCGTCAAAGTTAAACAGAAAGGAACAATTGAGTGACTCATGCGATGGTCCAAGTGACGAACCGTCAGCTCACTTACAGACCACTAACTTGGTCTTCAGTCTGAAACAGAGAATGGGTTTCTAGAGGATCAAGCGATGGACCATGTAACGTAACACCAGGATAGCTATAGTCCGCCAAGTTGACCTTCAACGCTTAACTAGAATAGAGCACTTTAGGACCATCAGTGATGGTCCACGTGATAGACCGTCAGCCTATCGATGGGCCATCAGAGTGACCGTCAACTGTGACGTGGATTTAATAAGTTCAAATTTTAAATCTGTAGGACCTGGGAACATATAAATACAAAGTTTAGGTTTCAATTAGGTAACATTTATCATATTTTCCATCTAGAAACATTATTGTACATATTATTCTGGGATTCAAGAAAGAATTGTGGATCTAGTTATCTTTATTTATATTCTTATTGAACATTCAAGAATGATTATTGTAACCTTCGTAAGTAATTTTCTGAATCCATTTATGAAGAACACAATGATTTTCTCCTCTTCTTCTCTTGAGATGTGTGGCTAAACTCCCATAACTAGGGTTATGGGAGCCTTGATATGAATAATTGATTGGGGTTGTGAAAATACTTAATTTTCATATGAAATTGAGATTGTATAAACCCTTCTTCACAATAATGACCTTTTTTGGTTACAAACATGAAGGGTGATCCCAAGAACATTACTTGTCTGAGAAGAAAAGTATATATTGGGAAAAGAAGGAGTTTACATGAAGTTTGAAGGCATTAACCTTCGGGTTATGAGTTGATGCCATGACAAGGTTTGACTCACATGAGAGATTAGTTGAAAAAATTAATATATTCTTTGAGTTCGAAAGAATTAAAGGGTAAACTACCCATTTAGGTTGAGAAACAAATGGGTAAACTTTAGAATTCAATAAATCTTGAAATTGAAGTTGTAAATTGGAAATTTAAGATAATTCATAACATCATCTGTTTGAACATCTTGGTGAAAATAACTCTAGTTTGTTTGATTTCATTGAATTAGTACTTACAATAAAACTCGCTAGCTGGAATGTTATTCATTACAACTATTTAAATATTGTTGCAAATTCAAAACCCTTGTTTAATTAGGAACCTTTGATCAATAGTCTGTTAACAACCTTAACACTTAGTTAGCAAAGTATTTCCTATGGGATTCGACCCCAACCTAGTTGGGTTCTATATTTGACCTCGACCGCTTATACTTTCTAACGAGATCTGTAATTTAGGCATATCAAATTTTGGCGCCATTGCTGGGGAATATGGTTATCAATTAAGTTTATGATTGTTAATTGTCCTTTGGTCAAGTTTCCCAAATTTTACCTTTATTTGTTATTTTTGGAACATTACAGGATCATTATTATTTATGCCATTCACCAGAAGTTCAGGAGAACTGCTATTACCCTTCAATCCTGAATTGCATCTAATTGGTAGAATAGAAGAACAGCAAGAAGCTGATAGACTAGCCACCTTGGCTAGAGCACAAGTTATTTGACAAAATAATGGTCAACCAGCTCCTGGCCCTAATCCTAATAAGGAGGATTTGGGGGATAATGATCTGATCGATCCAGCAAACAGAAGGCGTACAGAGAATATAGAGGTGCTTTCAAATAGAAATTGGGCAGCTAGAGGCAGAGTAAATCACCAACCTGCTATGCAGTTTACACCTAATGAGAATGATGACAGAGATTTAGATGATGCTGGTGTGACCAGAGAAATCATCCCACCACCATTAGCACCTGGGGTGAAGTTTAATATCACTTGCACCATGATACAGCTGCTCAATCTCAAGGGGTTGTTTGGAGGACTCCCAGGAGACGACCCGAACATGTATTTGGTGAATTTTATAAACATTTACAAGTACTTTAACAATTCGGATGTTGGACAAGATGCAATTTGTCTTCAGTTATTCCCGTTATCTCTATCTGGGGAGGAAATAATGTGGCTGAATGAATTGTACCTAATTCGATAACAAACTGGAGGCAACTGAAAGGAGCTTTCCTAGAAAAGTTCTTTCCCCCCTCCAAGATTTTACAGTTAAGGGACGAGATTAGCAACTTTAGACAGTTACCAAATGAGGCACTATATGAGACTTGGATACGATTCAAGAAGAAGCTTACACAGTGCCCAAACTACAAGATGACCGATGAGCATTTGATGGAGACATTCTATAGAGCCTAAAACTCTATCACTAAACTAACTATGGACAATGCTGCATGAAGAGCATTTATGGAGCTTACATTCACTGAGGCAACAAATATATTGGAATATTTGACAAGGACGAGTAGATCTTGGTATACCAGGGATTCTGTGGTGGCAAGTCCTACTATGTATAGTGGTATATCTGCGGAGAAACGTTAGAAAGAAGAGGAACATGACCAGGATAAGGCACATATAAAAACCAAGATGGATCTTATTACAAAACACTTATTAACTGGGAGAATTGAGAAGGTAAATGTTATTGGGTCACAAGGTAGAGCTAATTCTGATTCTGAGAAAGAGGCAAACTATTTAATTAATAAGGGGGTTTCTGAGGCAATATCCAAGGGAATCAAGGTCAAAACTATTACGACAAGTTTGGTTACAAAGATAGGGACCAAGGGAGTTAGAAGAACAAAAATGATAGGAGTGGACTGTATGTACCTCCTAGAAACCGAGATAATGCGACTACCAATTCAGTCATGATTTCTATAAAGGACATGATGGAGAAATTACTAAAGGGAGTTGAGGCAACCAATGTTGGGGTGACGACGATGAGGAGTGACTTATCTTCCATGAGTCAGCTAGTAAATTTGCACTCAACTTCTATCAAGCAGTTGGAGCACCAGATGAGCTAACTCTCAGCAGCAGTTAAGTAGAGAAAGAGCAGTACCTTGTCGTGTGATATAGTGTAAAATCCTCAAAATAATAGCTCTTGCATGGCAGTTACTACTTGAAGTGGTAAAGTACTACCTGGCCTTTTGTAGGCAAAGTTGAGATTGAGTATCTGATTGAAGAAGAGGTAGAAGATGACAAAACCCATCCAGTAGAGTCTGAGAAGCTGGATGGTAATGCAGGTACATCTAACCATTAGTAGGTTGATGAGTTAGAGGAAGAAAAGAAAAAGGAGAAAGAGGCAGTGGTTACTACTCTTCCAAAACCTCCGCCACTTTTCCCCATCGATTGAAGAAAAAAGCTAATAACATACAAGTTTAGCAAATATGTGATTGGTGATGCCACTTGCTGTTTATAAGAGGTTGGGTTCAGGGGACCCTGCACCCAAAACTATGTGATTGGTGATGGTGGACAGGTCTTTGATGTGGCCAGTGGGGATATTTCTTTGACGAAAGGATAGATTCTCAGGAATCACTTTGCTTACCAAGTAGTTCACGAAATCTGCATACCACGGTAAGTTTTCCACCACAGTTGCTAGAATCTCTTTGTCGGGGAATGCATCATGAATCTTCAGGTCATTCTACACTGTGTGCTCACTCTCAAGTCTGGATAGATAATCAACTACTTGGTTTTCACAACCTTTTCTATCCTTTACCTCAAAATTGAATTCTTGAAGTAGTAGCACCCACCTGATTAGCCTTAGCTTGGCATCCTTCTTTGCTATTAGATATATCAGAGCTGCATGATCTGTATGAACCATTACCTTGGTTCCCAACAAGTAAGCACGGAACTTCTTGAAAGCATAAACAACCGTGAGAAGATCCTATTTAGTGATGGTATAGTTTTTTTGTGCTCCATTCTAGGCCTTGCTCACATAGTAGATAGGATGAAAGAGATTTTCTCTTTTCTGACCAAGTACAGTACCCAAGGATACACCGCTTGCATAACACATAATTTCAAATGGTAGAGACAAATCGGGTGCTATAATAATAAGGGCTTCAACTAGCTTTCCTTTGAGGCATTCAAATGCCTTCAAGCAATCTTTACCAAAGTAAAACTTCACCTTCTTCTCTAAAAGTTTGCATAATGGGTTTGCAATCTTGCAGAAGTCTTTAATAAACCTCCGATAAAAACCAGCATGACCAAGAAAACTACGAACCCCCTTCACAGAAATTGGAGGTGGTAGTCTCTCGATAACTTCAATCTTGGCTCGATCAACTTCAATTACTTTTTTAGAAATTTTATGCCCAAGAACAATGCCTTCCTTAACGATAAATGGCACTTCTCTCAATTTAGCACAAGATTGAATTCCACACATCGCTGCAAAGTCATACTCAGATTTGCCTAGCAAGACTCAAATGACTCACCTATAATCGAAAAGTCATCCATAAACACCTCCAAGGTGTCTTCAACCATATCTGAGAAAATGGACATCATGCATCATTGAAAAGTGGCAGGTGCATTACGTAGCCCAAATGGCATCCATTTGAATGCAAAAGTACCATATGGACATGTAAAAGTGGTATTCTCCTAATCTTCAGGAGTAATGCAAATCTGGTTATATCCAGAATAACCATCCAAGAAAAAGTACCATCCCTTTCCTGCCAATCAATTAAGCATTTGATCCATGAATGGCATTGTTAAATGGTCCTTTAGCGTCCACGAGTTTAGCTTCCGGTAATCCATACACACCCTCCACCCTGTGATAGGCCTGAGTGGAATTAGCTCGTTCTTCTCGTTCCGCACGACTGTCATGCTCCCTTTCTTGGGCACATATTATACAGGAATCACCCATTTACTATCTGAGATTGGGTAAACCACCCCTGTATTTAGACATTTGATGGTTTCTTTCTTCACCACCTCTTGCATAGGTGGATTCAGATGACGCTGATGCTCAATAGAAGGTATACAATCTTCCTCTAGCTGAATCTTGTTCATATATATGCCAGGAGGGATACTAATGATATATGCAATAGTCCAACCAATAGATCTCTTGTATCTCTTAAGAATAGACATGAGAACCTCTACCTGTTGTTCACCTAAATCAAAAGCAATAATAACGAACAGTGTATTTCCACTACCCAAGAACACATACCGCAAATGACTGGGTAGCTCTTTCAAGTCTAACACCGGTGGCTCTTCAATGGATGGCTTCGCCGGTGGTGAAGGTCAATTCTTAAGGTCAATATCCAGCTTCTTGGGGGCATAAGAATACGACCCCATTCCTGTCAAAGCACAGACAGTTTCTTCGTACTCATCAATATCCTCATGATAAAAGTTCATAAGCACAGCAGCCAATGGCTCAATAGTAAGCTGCTCCTCTAAAGATAATTCTTCCTCATCCTCATAATAAACATCAACTATAGAGAATACATTCATATCCTTGGGCTGCTTCATTAATTTGCATACATCGAAACGTACGACTTCTTCATTCATCCAAAATAAAAGCTCATTTGCTCGTAAATCAATAAGCAAACTTCCGATTGTAAGGAAAGGTCAACCCAAGATTATGGGAACCTCAAAATCTACCTCGCAATCCAAAATAACAAAATCTATAGGAAAAATAAAGGTAGCCACCTTTACGAATACATCGTACAGAATCCCAACATGCCATTTTACCGACCTATCTACCATTACAAGCCGCATGTTGGTTGGTGTAGGATCTCCCAACCCCAACTGTTTGTAAATAGCTAGCGGCATCAAATTAATGCTAGCCCCCAAATGACACAAAGCCTTAGCAAAATCTAAAGATCCAACCGTGCAAGGAATAGTGAAAGTACCCGGATCTGCCTTCTTCTGTACTAAGGACTTTATGGCAATCGCACTGTAATGATGGAAATTATTTTCCGGTTCATAGCTTTCTACCCTTTTCTTTGTCAAAAGGCTCTTCATGAATTTGGCATACCCTGGTATCTGCTCCAGTGTCTCCACGAAAGGCACATTTATAGTCAGTTGCTTCAGCATGGTCATGAATTTACTGAACTTAGTATCATCGGCCTTCTTATTCAGTCTCTGAGGAAAAGGGGGTGGCGTTTTTGGAAGAGTTTTCTCAACCACTTTCTTTTCATTGTGCTTCCCATTATCAATCTATTCAAACTACTGACAGCTAGGTGTAGTATCATGAATGACCTCATCCTGATTTTCAACTTCTACAAAATTATCACAATCCGCTTCAACAATATTCTCCTCCATAATATCAACCATAGACTTACCCTTGGATGGATTTTCCAACACCTTACCATTCCTGGTAGTAATGGCCAAATATGATCAATCTTTTCTTGGATTTTGCACAGTATCACTTGGTAAAGTTCCATCTTTCCTTTGATTGAATACCACCGATAGTTGACTCATTTACTGTTCCAATTATTTTATTGAAGTAAAATACGAGTCAACCAATTGATTCATTGAGGACAAATCATTTTTTACCTCAGCTACTCCCATGTTAGTTGCCTCCACTCCTTTCAACAGCTTGGCCATCATGTCCTCCATGGATATCTTCCTAGAGCTAGATGCAGCAGCTTCATGATTTCCAGGAGGGACATACAAACCAATCCTGTCATTCTTATTTTTCTAATTCCCTTGGTCTCGGTCCTTGTATCTAGATTTTTCATAATAGTTCTGACCTTGATTTCCTTGGCCACTGTCTCGAAAACCCCCCTGATTATTCAAGTAATTTGCTTCCTCCTCAGAATCGGAGTCAGCTCTTCCTTGTGATATAATAGCTTTGAACTTTTCTATCTTTCCCAATAATAAATGCTTAGTAAGAAGGTCCATCTGCATTTTTATATAAGCCATATCCTGGTCACGTTCCTCTTCCCTTTTCCTCTGTTCTACCGTTATGCCAATAGATACAGTAGAGCTTGCTACCTCAGAGTCCCTGGTATGCCAAGCTCTACTCTACTTTGTCATACGATCCAGCATATCAGATGCCTCAAGTAAAGTAAGGTCCATGAATGACCCACCCACAGCATTATCTACCACTGGCTTAGTCACCAAGTTTGAAGCCCTATATAATATCTCCATCAAGTGGATATTGGTCATCTGATGATTTGGACACTGCATAAGCTTCTTTTTGAACCTCTCCCAAGTCTCGTGGAGAGCTTAAGTTGGAAGCTATTTGAAATTGCTTATCTCATCTCTCAATTATGCCCTCTTGGACGGTGAAAAGAATCTTTCTAAGAAAGAGTCTTTTAGTTTCCTCCAATTAGTAATAGAGTCAAGAGTTAGCCCATTTAACCATAGAGATGCCTCTCCAGATAGAGACAATGGAAATAAGCCCAGCCGGATCGAATTTTGTCCAACCCCTTGATTGTCAAATGATTTGCATATTGAGATAAAATTATTCAGATACATATTCGGATCGTCGCCTGGAAGTCCACCAAATAGCCCTTTGAGTTGTAATAGCTGGATCATAGTGCTAGTGATATTGAACTTATCTCTGGGTGCTAAAGGCGGAGGAACAATAGCCCCCGTGGCACCAGCCCCATCCAAGTCATCTTCATTATCATCAAAAGCCCACTGCATAGCTCTGCATTCGGGTCGTATTTTATCATGGAAATCTCTGTTGACATTCCTATTCACAAGTGCAGCCAAATCCTATGCACGCCTTGGATTTAATAGCTCATCATCACCCAGGTCTTCATCATCTGGATTGGGTACCCAACCTGGGTTATCAGCATTCTGCTAAGCTAGCCTGCTAATGTTGAGAAGCTATCCTTTTCGGGTCTCGTTGCGCATCCATTCTACCAAAGAGATGTGGTTCAGAATTTATAGGTAATAATGGTTGACCCGATCTCCGCGTATTTGGCATGCAATCCACTTAACATGAACAAAACAAAAACAACAAACCAAAAGTAAAATTTTTGGAATCTTTGACCAAAAGGTTGATTAACAAACACAACCTTAGTTGAAAACTGTATTCCCCGACAACGGCGCCAAAATTTGATATGCCCAAATTTCAACTCTCTTAAGAGAATGTAAGCGGTCGCTATCAAATATAGAACCCAACTAGGTTGGGTTTCGAATCCCACTGGGAATACTGTGTTACTAAGTATTATAGTTGTTACTGGACTGTTGGTCAGAGGTTCCTGAATAGAGGGTTTTGGTTTTGATCTAAAGTGATAGTTACAATATAACAATGAAGCAATATGTGTATTAATATTTGATTATAGAGAATGACATGTTAGGTTTATGTCCACTTTGTAGGTTTTACTTCTCTATTAACTATGAGTATTAAGGATTTATACATGCATGCACTTATAGAGAGATGTATTCAAATTCTAAATCCAAGTGCTTCTCAACCATCAAGGATTAATTTACTTTAGTTCTCTCGAATAAAAAGTGTACAACCAATCATACGAACTCTCCAATTTATCAATCCTATTAAGGCATTAACGTGTAAAATAGAGGTTGGCAACCCTATTTTCTTGCCGCTACTCTCTTTTCCAAACATTAACTTTTCTATCAAATAAGTTATTACTATAATGGCACATTCCCTATGTTTGCAACCACGAGAATTAAATCATAACGAAGAGAGTAATGATATAAGTGGATCAACACATTATAAATTCAAAAACCCATAGCAATAGAGAGTATACTACAAGGTTTCCATAACCCTAACAAATAAGCTTAGCTACTCATGAACCAAAAGGAAATAACAATGAGAATGTTCATCATACCCAAGATTAAAGGATGATCTTAGTGTCCACAAAATAGAGAAAGCAAGAGGAGAAAATGTTTTCTCCCTCTCACCCTCAGCTAAGCCGCCTTTCCTTTTTTCAAAAATAATACAAAATTTTCTTCCCATAAAAATTCAGCCATAAGGCTTTTAATAACATCCTTCTCTAATAAATTGCTACTGAGTCCTCAACTATTTAAAAATATCGAGTTTACTCAAGAAAAATTTCCCATATATTACATTCAGTCCAAAAGCAGCTTTCCTTTTATGTGAAGTTTCCTCTGCTATCCACAGGTCCCTAAAGTGCCATAATCTTCCTCATTAGTACTTGAAAATCATGTTAATCACATAGGTCAACTCCCTTAACTAAAAATAGACTAAAAGTTCAAGAATTATGTATTTTATCCTCAAAACTTAGCTAACACATAGGTAAGTTATGGTGCTTAGACGTATAAATATGCCCAACATCAATATAAGCTATCATGGATGAGCAAAATACTCGAGGCATATCAACCGACTCTTGTACGGGAATTTTTTACCAATTATTTCGCACTGGCTGAGAAAGACTGTCCTAAGGGCTCAAAAATTTTAGATCTGCCCAACAGGGAATCAGTTCTGATTAAAGGGGTTACTATTAATATATCAACCCACATAATAAATAGGAAACTATTTGGGCCCGACTATGAGGCACCAACTGCATTTCTAGAGCTCGAGCATCGCATGACCACGGTTTTCACTCAAAGACCTTAGTTGGTGCAGAGCCCACTGATGACGAAAACCCATTCTGGGCACTCAACTTGCGGGAGCACTTTCTAACTCCTCTCTTAGTTTTTAGGATAAGTTTTGGTGGGCAATTGTTCGATTAAGATTGATGCCGCCAAGTGGAGACACTATTTTGGACAGTCATAGGGCTGTGTTGGTGGCTAGTCTAATTTTTGTACTGAAGATGATTTTTCCCAGATTATTACAAATGAGATATTTGTTCGAGCCCATAAAGTGGCAAGCGATTTACCATTTCTGTGCTTGATTACAGAATTATACAGGCAGGCAAATGTGTCTTTGATTTGAGGTGTTGATAATGAAGTTCGGTCTACTCATAGGAAGGATATTAAAAAGTTGAAAGATGACTCAAAGTTTAAAATATGAGTCAACAAACCTTCTGCTTATCAGACGTATTCAGCGCCAAGCCTTGATACTTTTGAGATCCCTACAGGTATGCCATTGCCTATCACCACTTATGTGCCACCCAATTATATGCCACCAAGTACTTCTACAGGTTTTGCATCAATGCCGCAAATGGGTGGGACTTCAAACATAGCATTTGTCTTACCCCAATATTTGGTGTACAGGTTAACACAGGAAAATTTTGTCAAGTCTGTTAAACTACAGAAAAATTTCTAGAAGTAGCTAGACACATGGGCTTCACAATTTAAGCCTTTTAATGATCGTATTGTAGATGAGGCAATCAATCCCCTCCAAAACATTCAGACCAAGATGGACCATATGGAGGAGCGTATCAGAAAAAGGCTGGATACAATTTCTATTCCAGATTTTGCAAAGTTCATGGCAAAATATAAACAAGTATAGGTGGACATAACATAGCTGAAAAGCCAACAGACACAGAAGCCCATATTTGATCTAGCTTTAGTCATCAGTAATGAAGATGAAGGCATTGTTGACTTGATAGGGAACATATTGAAAGATGAAGGGAAGTAGGTAGATAAAAGTACGGGTAAAAGTGAGGATGGAAAAAATGCCAAAAGATGAAAGAAAAAAGTAATGACACCAGAAGAGAGAGAAGAACGAGATATGAGAAAAGCAGCAAAAAGATTGATGAGAGATGAAGAGATAGAAGAAGCTTGTAGATAAAGCTGTAGGAGTTTCCACCAGTTCTATCATAGCTAGGGGTCACAATTCAAACCCAGCTCGAGTTGAGGTACCTCCGATTCCTGAGGATGATATTGTGAGTACCCCGACCACCATAGGGGTCAACGTTGTTACAGGTGAGGCTTAATATTCCTCACTATATTTGACTGATACCTTATCTGAATAAGAGGCTTTACAAGTATTCCCCTCCTCTGTACTTTACTTATATGCATTGAGGACCACACATTATTTTTCATGGAGGTGGGTATGATTTTACCATGGGGTTTTTTGTTGCCTGTGTTCTTTTCCTCTCGTGTGCTATCTAGTAAAACCACATGTCTAGGTTGTATTTTCTTTCCTAAGTAATTGTGATGTAAATATCTATTGTTGATGTTATTTATGAAAGTGTATTTTCTTTTAGCATCTTTTTGTATATATGGATGATGTATGACTGTGGCATAAGACTATGAATATGTTTGTATGATAATTTTTTCTTGTTAGTTAGCATATGTTGAACAACCATTGGTGAATTATGCAATTGGTATTAGGATGTAAAGTATGTATGACTATGTGATGTAAATCCCAAGAGTTGGTAGAACAAGTACAAATCATGTGCCTATGTGTGCGAGCATATGTTTTAGTTCTTGCATAGTTATATACCTAGATCTTTCCAAGTTCATTAATGTTGTTTTGTGGTTGAGTCAATAAGAGATAATAGCAGGCCTCCTTGTACTTTTAATCTACTTAGCCAAAATAACTGACCCACCAAAAAGATTTTTTTTTCTTTCTATTTTTGAACCCTTTTTGAGCTTATGTTAGTCTTTCTTCATTCCCAATAACTCTAATTAACTCTCTTTAGGTTGTTAACACCTAACTTTGGCCCTGGTACAAGATTGGACAATGTGCACCTTAACTTAGGCAAAACACCTAAGTTGAAGATGGCTATTTTTAGGACATTAGCAGTTTAACAAAAAAGTGGTTTAGAGCTAAAATGAAGCATCCGACCCTGATCTATCTAAGATATTGTGCACCTCAACTAACTGTATCAACATAAGTTGAGGGTAGTTGATGGTTATAAATAAAAAAGGAAGAAAAAAAAAAGGAAAAGGAGGGTTATGGCAAAGAGTAAATGAATGATAGAGATTGTAAGTGGGCTAGAAAAGTGGTAACCTTGGTGAGTAGAATTCAAGGGCAAAGAGAGTTAAGTCTACACGTTGAGACACTCTTCCCAAAAATCTATCCTCACCTAGCCTCAAAACCTCATTACAAGCCTAAAAAAGACCTACTTGATCCTTGCGAATTAACCACAAGGGGATATTAGATGATAAGGGCAAGCCTATGGGTGTATATGCTATGTTTGTAACTTCTTTGATGAGTGTAAGAGTTGATTTTCATCCATAAGATATAATGAGTGGTGGACTTCATTGACCGTGAGGGCAACTTGAGTTACACATGGTTTTGCTGATCTCTGTAGGATATTATATCCATGTTGTGTGTATGTACTAAATTATAAACAATGTCGATTGTAGATCCTGATGTGATGAGCTCTTATGAGAGAAATAAAAAGTGAATGGTTGTACAAAATCTAGTTTAGTAGTAGATTAAATATTATTGTATTATTCATGTATGCAGTTTGGTACTGAGTTGCTTGAGGATAAGCAATTGTCTTAAGTTGAGGGTCTTGATGTTTCGACTTTTGGCGAAATATTTAACATCTTTTTCAATAGATAATTGTATGTTTTCAAGAAACTGATGTTGTATTTAATACTGGATTACAGTGTTTTCAGGTCAAGGAGTTAGGTGAGGGAGAAACCTAGAAAAGTAGCAGAAAAAGTTACTAACGATTGAACTGGAGGACCATTAGCCATGCGACAGACCATTAGGGGGACCTTCAGAGTTAAACAAAAAGGAACAATTGAGTGACTCATGCAATGGTCCAAGTGACAGACCGTCAGATCACTGATGGACCGCCAACTTGGCCGTCATGCTGAAACATAGAATGGGTTTCCAGATGATCAAGCAATGGCCTATGTGATGGACCGTCAAGACAGCGATGGTCCATCAAGTTGATCGCCAGCCCTTAACCAGAATGGAACACTTTGGGACCATCAGTGACGGTCTACATAATAGATCATCAACTTGTCGACGGGCCATCAGAGTTACTGTCAACCTTAACGCGGCTTTAATAAGTTCAAATTTCAAATCTGCAGGACCTAGGAACATATAGATACTAAGTTTAGGTTTTAATTAGGTATCTTTTATCATATTTTCCATCTAGAAACATTATTATACGTATTATTTTGGGATTCAAGCAAGAATTATGGATCTAGTTATCTTTACTCATATTCTTATTGAAAATTCAAGAACGATTATTGTAACCCTAGTAATTAATTCTCTGAATCCATTTTTGAAGAACAAAATGACTTTCTCTTCTTCTTCTCTTGAGATGTGTGGCTAAACTCCTATAACTAGGGTTATGGGAGCCTTGATATGAATAACTGATTAGGGTTGTGAAAATGCTTAATTTCCATATGAAATTAAGATTGTATAAATCCTTCTTCATATTAATGACCTTTCTTGATTGCAAACTTGAAGGATGAGCCCAAGAACATTACTTGTCTGAGAAGAAAAGTATATGTTAGGAAAAAAAGGATTTTACATGAAGTCTAAAGGCCTTAACCTTTTGGTTATGAGTTGATGTCGTGACAAGGATTGACTCACATGAGAGACTAGTTTAATAAATTCATATATTCTATGAGTTTAAAAAAATTAAAGGGTAAACTACCCATTTAGGTTGAGAAACAAATGGGTAAACTTTAGAATTCAATAACTCTTACAATTGAAGTTGTAAATGGGGAATTTATGATAATTGATAACCCCATCTGCTTAAACATCTTGGAGAACATAACTCTATTTCGTTTGATTTCATTGAATTAGTATTTTCAATAAAACTCGCTAGCTAGAACGTTATTTAGTAGAACCATTTAAATACTATTACCAATTCAAACCCTCCCCTTAATTAGGAACCTTCGATCAATAGTTTGTTAACAATCTTAACACTTAGTTTGCATAGTATTCCCTATGGTATTCGACCCCAACCTAGTTAAGTTCTATATTTGACATCGACCGCTTACACTTTCTAACAAGAGTTGTAATTTAGGCATATCACTTTACTCTTTGGAAAAACATTTGTTAAGGTCATTAAGGTTGAAAAATGGTAGAAAATAAAATTAAGTATGGAAAATTCATAAGCCAGCCTATTTTGAAATCTATGATGTAGGAAATTCAAAATGGTTTGAGAAGTCCCGAAAGAAAGAAAAAAAAGTGGATCTGGCTACTACTGTGTCAGGATCACAATAAATCTCAAGTGGTCCACATCACCTACACATATATTCTCAATCCCAAATCTATATCCAAGACCCATATAATCACGCATGATTCTTTATTCCTCCCTAAAACCCATTATATTCCATCTATACCATCAATATCTAAAATACACTAGTTTTTGGACCATAGAGAACTTCCTTGATTTTTGTTTTTTGGGCAGGATATGACCTAGGGGAATGAGTCGTACATTTGGTTTGGGTGGTATTTTCCATTCGTATGCTGACCAATATTGGTTAGCGAGATGGATATAGTTACTAGAACGGGTACGATTTGGGTGGTATGAGTCATATCGATGGATATAGGTTTTTTGGATTCTTTACTTAACCTAAGATTTGGTAACATAATTTGAATTTGAGTATGAGTGGATCCCCATAAGTCGTAAGCCAGGGTACGATTCATACCCAGGACTCATATAGTGGTCTAAGTCCAACCTCCTGGATTCTATTCTACTAGGGGTACAATTTATGGGTACTAGTCGTACACTTGAATATGACTTGTTATTAGGTTTTTTGTACCTTGAACAATGTTGGATCAAAGGGGGAAATCCTAAGGTATGAGAGGTGGATACCACTCGTACAGGATGGGTACGACTTATAAGGCCAATCATACCCTATGACGGGAATTTAAAGCAATTTATGTGAGGGTGATCTAGACATTTTGTCACTTATCCTAATAAGATTCCCCGACTCATATTTCACTTGAAAGTTTATAGTTCTGTAATTCAATTCTTAAAAACCTATAAAACACTCATAGATCCTCTCTAGAGTTCTTGGGCAAAGGAAGCTAGGGTTTTATCTTATGGAGTAAATTGGGGCTTGTCTTGGTGATTTATCTCCATAATCATCTTATTTTAAGTCATGTTCTCTTTCCTCATTGTTAGTTCTAACTAAAGGCATTGTTTTATACAATATTTTCATGATTTGAATGTTGTATGTTTTTGGGTTTTCAAATATGATTTGGGGGTTTTGATTATAAATGCTTAGTTATGGTTTTCTCATATTTTTAATTATGCTTTTATATGCATTAATGGTGGTTTTGGATAGTTGGTTGCATGGGAATGGTCCTTTGGTAATGGACAATGGTTTTGGAAATACTATGCCCACAAAGTGTTTGATAAAATGCCTATAAGCTTTAACTATAATAATTGTTTTTCAATGGAACTTATGCATGGCTTGAACTTGGAATGGAACCCTAAATAATATGAATGGTTTAAATAGTTTTGAATGGATTGAAAAGACTTTGGTCGCCATGGTTTTGTTTAATTAAAAATCATGTGGGGTACATGGGAATCCCCTAAGGATTGGCTAAGGACAATACTTGCAAGTTATAGTCGGTATTACGATACCACTATCTAAAAGCCTTGGTCAATAAATGGTTAATAGTTTGGTTGGTTGCTTAGTAATGGTTTTAATTAGGCTTAAAAGAAGAATGTGTAGCAAAGTCATGGAAGGTAGAGGTCCAAGGGGAATCTAAACTGGAAACTCATATTTCCCAATGTGAGGTTTCGTCCTAGTGACCATATGCATGACGTCACACTTTATAGGGCATGTACTAGTCATCCCAGGTTATTTTTTTGGTCGTACGGTTTCATGCACTAGGTCTATTTCAACCAGGAAAGCTGAACCCATATATCCCGTAGGTGGTTTAGAAAGGCAAAGCTACACAGTTCAAGAAAAGGTTTTAAAAGGATGCAAAACCCAGTTCCCTTTCCCAGCATGGTTATATATATATATATATATGTATGGTTGTGTACATATTGATTGTTTTTAATTGGTTTTATAGATGGCATTATCTTATCCTTATCTGGAGTTCATGCTACCATTCACCCACTAACCCTTCCTCAAGCGCTATATCCCCATAAAATGCAGGAACCGTTTATTCTACTCCTCCCGCTTAGTGATTCAGACTTTAGGGCTAGCATTTGGATTAAAGTAGTGAGCTTCTATATATTCAGAAGGCTCTATTTCATGGATGTTATTTCATACTTTTATTTATATATGGATATTGGTTTTGGCTATGGTTGGGGGCATTTCCCAAATAGACTTTGGTATTTCTTTTGTTAGAGTCTTTATGGTACTACTATGGGTTGGTATGGGTAAGATCAGTATTGATGTCAGCCTTAGCATTAGTATTGGTATTGTGGATGATACAGATTAATGATATTGATGGTTGTTCCATCCTTTTTTATTTTGGGATTATATATTTAATTATTAATGGAACTCATTTGGTTATGGCCTAGTTTATGGCCCTTGGTTTGGCTTAGTGGTTTAGTAGACGGGATGACTTGGTAGGGTTGGTATTAGAATAGACCTATCTTAAATTCAGTCTATGTCCAGTTACGCTATCTTGTTATATGTTCAAAATTTAGCCTACTCAGGGCAAGCGACTAAAGGCTGGGCTAGGTAATAGGGGTGATCTTTAGTCCCCGTCACACTTAGGATGCCTATTACAATAAGCCCATAGGTCTGTTCGTGTCAAGTTTGTATCAGAGATTGAGGTTGATGGTCAATTAGGAGTCTACAAATCCATGTCTAGTAGTCATTTTTATGGGTGTGTAACGCGATACACTCATAAGAGAGAGACTACAAGGCATTTAGGAATGTTTTACTTTCTTGGTATTCTATTTTCAAGATTGGATTATATGTCTTAGAATTCTTCTCTAATCCCTGGTTATTCATATTTTAGATCATGCCACAACGATTTGGAAAATAAGAAAACTCTTCAATCCTATCTGGGGATAATGTGGATAGGTACGTCCTATATTTAGAGTTTGTCTTCAATCTTAGGGTCCTATCCCTGACTATTCTGGAGTTCCTCTGGTTTCTATTAGTCCTCCTCAGGGTGAGGTGATTAATATGGAACCTTCCAGTCTATTCAAAATATTACTCAATTGGTTACTGTTCAGGCTGAATGGGATGCGTCTAGTGGGTTATTTGTTAAGGCCATAAGGGTTGGATAGTTTATGAAACTGAATCCTCATACTTTTATGGGTGTGAAGGTTGAGGAGGATCCTGAGCATTTGTTAGATAAAATTAAGAAGATATTCAGGGTGATGTAGGCCACAAATGTGGAATATGTAAACTTTGTAACTTATTATCTCAAGGATATTGTGTACCAATGGTATGAAGAGTGGGATAGGGATAGAGGTGATATAGAAGATTTGTCCTTATGGGATGCATTTTTTGGTGCTTTTTTAGATCCTTTCTTTCCTCAAGAGCCGAGAGAAGCAAACATAGATGAATTTGTGAATCTTAAGCAAGGGAGAATATCTGTCAAGGAATATGCCTTGAAGTTTCATCTCGAGATTTTATCTTAGAAAGAAAGACTACTTTGATGATCAAGGATATAAATATTTTGAGGGTAGTTGTCTACATGTAGTAGGTGGAGGATGAGAAAGGTAAATAGGTGGAGTTCGGAGATAGATAGGGTAAGAGGAGTAGGTTTTTTGATCATGGAGGTTCTCAAATTCTGATCATGGAGGTTCTCAATTGTATGGTGGTCGAGATGGAGGTAAATGGCCAAAAAAAGTAGGGGAGTTTTGGTTCCTTCTCTACTACTATTGCTCCTTACCTGAGGTAGCCAGGTGATGGGCGTCAGCAAAGTGGTGATAATTTCTTAGCATAGGGTGTCAAATCTTAGGCGAGTGGGGGTCAGTCGGCTTTTTTATACCCTCTTTGCCAATTCTGTGGTCATCTCCATCGGGGTTATTGTGACAAAGGAAGGGACAAGTCTTTTAAATATGGTCAGCCAGGCCATATGCTTAAGAATTGCCTAGTTAATAAGGTTTCTATAGGAGAAAATAAGATTCTAATGGCTTCTTTTTCTGTTCATACACCTAGTGGTGCAGCTTCAGCGTCTGCTTCTGGCATCGGTATTGGCCGGAATAGGTTGTATGCTCCTTATTCTCTGCAGAAATTTGAGGCATCAACTGATGTCGCTATTGGTACATTACAACTCTTTTCTTATAATGTGTATTATCTTCTTGATCCGGCATCCACTCTTTCCTATGTGACCCTATTTATGGCTATATGTCTTGGTTTTGATCCTGCAGTTATTTCGAATCCTTTTTCTATTTCTACCATGATATGTGACTCGGTTATTGCTAAGAGAGTCTATAAGGGAGTGTCATAGCTGTGGGTGGTAGGCAGACTTTGGTGTATTTATTTTAACTTTATATGGTGGATTTTGATGTTATTCTAGGGATAGATTGGTTACAGTCTTGTTATGTATCCTTGGATTGTCAGACCCATAAGGTTGTCTTTAGATTCCCTGGTGAGCCGGTTATAGAGTTGGAGGGTGGCTCCCTAGCTCCTGGGGAGTTTTTTTTCTTATCTTAGAGCTGAAGGTTAATCTCTAAAGGTTGTCTTTATCACTTTATCAGGGTTAATGATTCTAACTTGAAAGGTCCTACTTTTCTATCAGTTTTGGTGGTAAATGAGTTTCCTGAGGTCTTTTTGCATGATCTTCCTAGAGTTTATTTGGACAGGAAAATAGAGTTTTGTATTGATTTAGTCAGAAACTCATCCAATATCTATTCCTCCTTTTAGATGGCTTAGACTTAGCTGAGAAAACTCAAGGACCAACTTAAGGATCTTCTAGATAAAGGGTTTATTCGTCCTAGTGTACCAAGGAAGGTTGTGTGTTGCAGATGTGGATGGGTTATGATAAAGGATCGTGGATGAGACACATGAATCTAACTATGTTGTATATCCCAGCTAGACAAAGATGTATCATGATCTTAAGGAGATGTATTGGTGGAATATTGTGAAAAGAAAAGTGGAAGATTTTGTGGCCAAGTGCTTGGTGTGTCAACAAGTTAAAATTAAGTACATGAGAGCTAGTGGGTTGTATCAGGAGATTTTTTTGCCCAAAAGGAAAGAGAAGGTAATCAATATGAATTTCATTACCGATCTTCCTCTATATCAGATTCAATATGATTCAATTTAGGTCATCAAGGATAGAATTACAAAGTCTACTTACTTTTTGATAGTGTGGACTACCTTTTGGTGGAGGATTATGCAAAGTTATATCTTCAGAAGATTGTCAAGTTGCATGGGGTAACTATTTTAATTATCTTTGATCATGGTACACAGTTTTCGTCTTAGTTATTGCGGGTTTTTTCGAAGGTATTAGGTACTAAGGTGAGTCTGAGTATTTCTATTAATCCTCAGACGGATGAGCAAGCTGAAAGAACTATTCAGACATTAGAGGATATGCTTCAGGCATGTGTGGTTAATTATGGTAGTAGTTGGTTTGAGCATCGACCTTTGATACAGTTTTCTTACAATAATAGCTATCATTATAGTGTTGGTATGGCCCTTTTTGAGGCATTGTAAGGTAGGAGGTGTAGATCTCTTATTGGTTAGTTCGAGCTTAGTGAGATAGATATGTTCGGTCTGGATTTAGTCTACCAGGCTATGAAAAAGGTGAAGGTGATTCGGGATAGGCTTAAGGCTGCCCAAAGTCACGAAAAGTCCTATGCAGATGTAAGGCATAGAGACTTGGAGTTTAAGGTTGAGGATACAGTGTTCCTCAAGGTATCTCCCATGAAAAGGGTAATGTGATTTAGAAAAAAGGGGAAACTCAGTCCCCAATATATTGGTCCTTTTGTGGTTTCATTGTGGGTTGGTAATATTTCTTATGTATTGGTGTTGTCTCTTAGTTTGAACTCCATCTGTTCGGTATTTTACGTCTCCATATTGAGAAAGTGTCATGGTGATCCTTCTTCGATTGTTCCTTTAGGGGGTTGGGTATCTTGAACTCTCTATCTTATGAAGAGGTCCTAGTTGAGATCTTGGATAGGTAGATTTGTCAGTTGTGAACCAAGGATGTGGCTCCGGTTAAGGTTCTATGGAAGAATCACAAGGTAGAATAAGCTACATAGGAAGCAGAGGAGGACATGATGTCCAAGTATCTGCATCTATTTTCTGCTCATGGGATTTATGCAGAAGGTATGTATCTTCAACACATCTTTATTTTCTGAGTTTGTTAAAGAAAATATTAATATATTTACCTCTTTGTTTTCAAACTTTGTTATAGATTGGAAATATATTTGATAATTCAAATGACTCATGCGTGTGATTACCCCTACATTGTCCATCATTCGGGGATGAATGTTCCTAGTACGGGAGACTGAAACACCCTATTTTTTGGACCTTAGAAAATTTCCTTGATTTTTGGTTTCTGGGAAAGATATTATGTAAAGGAATAAGTCGTATATTTGGGTACAAGTGGTATGGTCCATTCGTATACTGACCAATGTTGGTTCATGGGATGGATATAGTTACTGGAATGGGTACGATTTGGGTCGTACGAATTATATTAGTGGATACGAGTTATTTCATTTCTTTACTTAACCTTAGACTTGGTAACATAAGTTGGATCTAAGCACAAATGGCTCTCCATGAGCCATAATCCAGGGTACAAGTCTACCCAGGACTCATATGGTGGTCTGTGTTCAAACTTCCTAGATTCTATTCTACTAGGGGTACGTTTTATGGGTATTAGTTGTACACTTGAATACTACTTGGGTTTAGGTGTGTCATACCTTGGATAGTATTAAGTCAAAGGGAGGAAATCCTAGGGTATGAGAGGTAGGTACCACTTGTACAAGATGGGGACGACTCATAAGGGTCAGTCGTACCCTACGAAAGGAATTTAATGCAGTTTACGTGATGATAATTTTTACATTTCTCCACTTATCCTAATAAGGTCCCATGACTTATATTTCACTTGGAAGGTTATTTTCCCTATTATTCTATTCTTAAACACTTGGAAAATAGTCTTATATCCTATCTAGAGTTCTTGGCAAAATAAAGCTAGGGTTTCATCTTACGGAGTAAATTAGGGTTTGTCTTGGTGATTTCTCTCCATCATCATCTTAGTGTAAGGCATGTTTTCTTCCTTTATTGTTAGTTCCAACTAAAGGCATGGTTTTATACAATGTTTTCATAATTCGAGTGTTGTATGCTTTTGGGTTTTCAAATATGATTTATGGGTTTTGTAATAAATGCTTGGTGATAGAAATAAGGGGGAGAATCGGCCGTAGATCACTATAAGAAAAAAGATAGAAATGACTCTTTTATTTTTCCTTCTTCAAACAAAATGAATCATGGCTACAACTCCACAAAACTTTAGCAACCATGTTTAGGACTTAAAAACTATCATAAACCACCCCGTATATCACCATTTTGGCCTAAAAAACACAATAGACATCCATTGTTTTGTCTGAGGTCTGGGGGTTGTTTGAGTTTCTAGCATTGAAGCTTCGATTCAATTCTAATAAAAATCCACAAATGTTATTTCACCTCATTTACAAAGAAACATTAAAGGACCAACCTTCTCACTTTTATATTTTTGTATTTTAATTGATTACATAAAAGTTCACATCCTTGTTGTATGTTGTTAATGGTTAAATATTCATTCTAATAGTACCTTTATGTACTCTTAGAGTTAGTTTTGAAATTCAAGAGGGGGTTAATTGAAAATTTTTTTTGAGTTGACTGATCAGCCTTAATAGTCAACTCACCTATAGGTTAGTATAATAAATAAAATAGAATAGGATTGAAATAAGTAAGTAAAAGACAGAAAGATTTATCCTGGTTCAAATCACCGATGTGGTGCCTACTCTAGTCCCCTTGTCTTTAAAGGGCTTTATTTAGAGCTTTCAAAGAGAGAATTGGTTTACAGATGGGTTGTACAACTTCTGAATCTTATTTTTGTTTTTTAAATCTTGTGACACACCCTCAATTGGTATAACTAAGCTGACTCAATCTTTCTTTTTTGTAACTATTGTAAATTGAAAAACTTTATGAAGACTAAGGATTGAAACCTATTAAGAGTTTCCTATAAATTTGTGTGGTTATCTTTGGTCTTCAATCTTCCTTTTTATAGCCTCTAGCTAATCTATCTTCTTTTCTCTATTAGGAAAACAAAAGGGTTTTATTCTGATTAAAGTATTTGAATTGATTTCTTGATCAAGGATTCGCATCATATGATAAATATATATTAAATATGCTCGTAGTTATGATATGACTTTTATTTCTTAGTATAGACTCACAGCCATACATGTGCATATCAGATATGTCCATGTAGAGGGTATGATCTAACTTTATTTCATGGTTTCTTGTGAAATCTACCTTCCATGTTTGTTCTGTGATTGCCTTTAGTACAATTATTTTCCTTATAATTTGGTATCTTATGTGATCTTATCATGATGCTATTCCAAATCTGGCTCCTACTTTTTTGTAGTTAGGGATCTTGTGAGATGTTATTCCAAGTATTGCTCATAGGATGATCCTTCTTGTAGTGATTACATCTTCAGTATACCCTACATATTTTTTGTTGTTAGTTTTTCATTATTAAAATATTTTATTTCAATTTTGGAGGCTAACAATCTCCTCCTTTTTGATAATCACAAATAGTAAACATTAGTTGACTTTTTTATGCTTTTAGTCGTCTAGCTCCCCCTTTCTTGCTGACTTATTTGCATCATCATTAGTTGATTTCCCCATTCTTGTAGTCATCTAGATCCCCCTTACTCGGATGCCTAACTAATTTGATGTTTTATTTTTCCCCTTTTTGGCATAATCAAAAAGAGAAAAACATACAAAAAAAAAAACAAATAGAGCAAGCAAACAGACCATATATACTGGATAACCAGTCAATATTTCATGCAAAAAAATGGGGAGGTAGCAAAGTGTATGTTAGTAAATGTTTAGAAATATTAGGTATAAACCAAAAGTAGGAAAGGGATAAAACCCCTTTTGAATAGTTAGTCACGAAATCAATATTTAGCTAGAAAGTAGGGAAAGGTATAGTGCATATTGTGATAGAAGCATTCATTGGACTTTTCAATATTTTTGGAGAAATTGATGTAGGAATTCTTGATTGATATGGAAAGTTCGTGGTTGAAGGAGTTAGTTTCATATTCGAGAGAGTCCATTCTAGAAAATAGTTTGTTAAAGAGCTTGACACCCTCCTTCTTTTATCCATCAATTATTAAGCACAGTTTGCCCATATCAGTACTAGTTTCCTTACTCATCTATAGTATCTTGGTAATCGACTCCTGGAGAAGAAACATTCCCTCTATGATCAACTTTAGTTGATCTTGAGTTCCTCAATTCCTTCATCACAGAGAGCATAGGATTATATATTTAATATAGAAAAGACAACAGTATATCATAGAAGGAGATAATTGGTGGAGTCAATGACCCATTAAAACTAACCTATCTACAACTACATCCATGAGCGACAGTTAAATGAGGGCGTGAATTCTAGATGCCAGTAGAATGATCGGCTGGACAGAGGCTTGGGCTACTTCCTTCCTACCGAGTTCTTCCTTGTGTGTCAAAGTTATAAAGAGAAAAAGGAGATCATACCTTTCTTTGGTAGAGTCTTTTTTGCATCATTCAGTGTCAAGCAAGACATATCCCATGTTGGCAAATGTTTTGGAATCATATATGGTTGATACTTTGACCACAAGATACTCAAAGAAATCAATGGATTAGTAGATAAGGATTTTGGTAATCAACAGTCCATAGGGTAAGCTAGCAGAGCTATGGACATCTCTAGTGCTTTCTATCATATACTTGCAGAACCATAAAGCCTAATTGATTTTGTACTTTTAACCATGCAATACAATAAAAACAAATCTTTATAAGTCACATTACTGAGTGAACCTTTCTATGGGATTACGGTGGTCTTGATTATGTGAGCCAAGATTTTATACTAAAAGCAAAGTGACAGAGGATCAAACTTGGTTAAACAACTTCTGGATCATAAACAGCGTTTTTAGCTTTGTTGAAGCTAACCTCAAAGTTATCAGTCCATGTACGATTCATAAAGAGAATAACCCCGAAAAACATAGTACCAAAAGCTTTTTCAAACAAGAAATCATTAAGAATGATCTTTGTCCCAAGCACAGGAGTTTCCAACTTACAGCTGTCCTGGGATGGGAAAAGATTTGCATAAAACATGCACACAGGGTCCTCATAAACATCCATATCACAAATACAAAAAATCAAAGATAAGTCTTGGATTTTGAAAGATGAACTTACATTATAGTTTGATTCGTTTAACAGAATGAGATTCATAATTCTGCCTGGGCACAATTGAGCTATTTTTAAAGGCGGTAAAATTTTCTTATCGAAAACTAGTCCAGAGTTTATGCATGTAATTTGGTGGAAGAGAGTCGATATGAGAGAGATTAGTTCTCTTAAAACATGAATTAGGGATAAATGATAAGCATTTTCTTTTGACAATCAATTGCAAGGAATGAGAGGAGGCTTCCTTAGAAGACCTAGATATGATAACTGAGTCATGATTATCAAAGTGGAAATTATAAGAATTTTTTGTACGATTGGCCATGGATACTTTTTGGTTCATGGAAGAATGAAAGAAGATGAGTTTTATGAGATTATACAAGAAGGAGAAAAAATGTGGAGCGATGGGAAGGTGAAAAGAGGGTGAAGTGAACAGAGGTAACTTATGAAGTGAAAGGGTTGTAGTTATCTGGGGAAGTTAAAAGGTAAAGTAAAATGATTAAGGAGAGAGAGAAAAGTGAGGCGAACAAGGCATAAAACAAGTCGATAAAAGGTAATGACGTCGAGTTAGAGTGGTAAAAAAATATGGACAAAATATTTTTCTAAAAGATTTTCGTCAAAATAAAAGACATTACAATCAAATGATATTAATTCTTGTAATACTAATATTTCTTCTTAATTCTTTCTTCTAACAAAGGTTTAGTAAAAATATAAGCAAGCTGATTTTTAGAATCAACAAATTTTACAAAAAATATATCCATTTTCTACATGATCTCGAATAAAGTGATACTTGATGTCTATATGCTTAGCTCTAGAGTGATGCACTATATATTTTGACAGACTAATTGTAGTAGTATTATCACATATGATATGCACAATTCATAATATAAACCAAAATCAAGTAATTGATGTATAATCCATAAAATTTGAGTACCACAATTTTCAATGGCTATGTATCTAGCTTCGGTAGTTGATAGGGCGACTGAAGTTTATTTTTTTCTATGCCATGAGATTAGGGAATTAATAGGAATATAGCATGTTCCACTAGTACTCGTTCTATCATTTGGTCACCTGCAAAATCAGTATCTAAATATCCAACTAAGTCAAAATTAGAAGAACGAGGGTACTATAGTCCAATGTCTTGAGACCCAAGGAGATAGAGAATAATTCTTTTGATGGTATTAGGGTGGGACTCCTTGAGAGCCAACTGAAAGCTTGCATATTTATAAATACTAAACATAATGGCTGGTTAGCTTGAAGTCGAGTATAGTATATATCTAATCATCCCTCTATATATCTTTTCATCAACGTCTTTTTCGAATGTGTCTGAATCAAGATTTGTTAAGGGACTTATTGGAGTTCCAAATGCCTTTCCTTTTTTTTGTTCCAATTTTTTTGATAATTTCCCTTTTGTATTTGGATTGACTTATAAAGGTACCATGGGAGTTCGCTTGATTTTTAATCCCAGGAAGAATGTGAGTTCTACCATGAGACTTATTTCAAATTCTCCCTTCATAAGATTTGAAAAATTCTAGCACATAGAGGTATTTAAACCACCAAAAATAATGTCATCAACATAAATTTGTACTATGAGTAAACTGGAGTCTAATTTTTGAGTAAATAGAGTAGTATCTATTTTACCTCTTTGAAAATTATTGTTTACCAAAAAAGTACTCAACCTCTCATACCAAGCCTTTGGGGCTTGTTTGATACCATAGAGTACTTTTGAGAGTTTGAAAACATGATTTGGATAAGATGGGTTTTTCAAACCAAGAGGTTGTTTGCCCTAAATTTCTTCATAAATAAATCTATTTAGACACGCACTCTTAACATCTATTTGATATAATTTAAAATGCTTAAAAGCATCAAATGCCAATAAAATTCGAATTGATTTCAACCTTGCTATAGGAGAAAAGGTTTCATCATAGTCAATACCTTCCTACTAGGAGTAACCCTGAGATACTAACCTGGCCTTATTTTGGATAACTTTTCTTTCTTCATTTAATTTGTTACCCATATGCTTCCAACCACTGAGCATTTCTTAAGTCTCTCTACTAGATTCCAGACTTTATATTTTTGAAACTGATCTAATTATTCCTTCATGGTATCAAACCTAGATTTGTCTTTGAGAGCTTCATTAACATTTTTGGGTTAAATTTGGGACACAAGAGCTATTGATGCTTGTTTTATTAGTGATGCTCTGATCTGCATTTGATCATTTGGATTTCCAATGATAAAGTTATTTGGAAAATTTGCACTATGTCTCTATTCCCTTGGAACATTAGTTTTTGATATTTTAGTAATAGGAGCTGACTTTGGTTGAACCATAGTCGATTCGGAGGTTATTGGCTTAGGTGTTATATCTAGACTTTCCCCTGATTATAAATCATTTACCTATTATTCATCAAAAGTCAAGCTCATAGAAAATAGGTTAGATTCATCAAATACAATATGCATACATTCTTATACAGAAAGAGTCCATTTATTATAAGATCTGTAGGCACGACTAGTGGGTGAGTACCCAACAAAAATACCTTCATCGCTTTGTCGGTCAAACTTTCCTCACCTATTATTACCATTTTTTTGGATGAAGCATTTGCATCTAAAAGGATGGAAATAGCTGATGTTGGACATTTTTCCTCACTATAGATCATAAGGTGTTTTTTTAAGATTGGTCTGATAAGACACCTATTGAGAATGTGACATATCGTTCTTAGTGCCTCTGCCCAAAGGTGATCTAGTAGGTTTTGTTCTAGAAGCATAGTTCTTGCTGTCTCTTAGAGAGATTTGTTCTTTCATTCCACCACCCCATTTTGTTGAGTAGATCAAGGAGATAAGAAGTTCTTAGAATATTTCTTTTGAGCACAGTATTCCTCAAATGCTTTATATTGGAATTCTTCTCCATGATCACTATAAAGATAGGTGATGAAATATCCTGCTTCTCTTTGTACTCTTATACAAATTATCTCTAAATTAGTGAATGATTCATGCTCATGAGCAAGAAATATTACCCAAGTAAAATGAGAATAATCATCTACAATGACAAATACAAATGTTTTTCCACCAATACTTGCAGACTTAGTGGGGCCAAACAAATCCATGAGAATTTTTTGAATAGGCTTAGGAGTACTGACAATATCTTAGACGTTAAAACATGTTTGAGTGTATTTACCAAGTTGACAAGCATTAGAGATGTGATCTTTTTAAATGTTTAGTTTTGGCAGACCTTTCACAAATTCAAGTCTAAAAAGTTTTTTAATTGCATGAATACAGGCATGCCTGAGTTTTTTGTGTTCCTCTTGAAGTAGGTCAAGTTCAATTTAACTATCTTTAAGCTTAGTTTACCAATTCATTCTTTATTTTTCAATTTTTTGTTTTAAATAATCTTTCCAAAAAAAAATTTCTTCAGCAATTTAGTTATATTCATCAATTATTTTTTAAAGTTTGTCAATAATCATATCGAGATTTGACGAAAGGAGGTTGTTGTTATGACATGTGAAAGCTCTTACCCTCACTAGATTCACCATTGCCATGAAACACATATTGATTATTTTTGCATCGTCTTTAGTTTCATCTTCATCACTCCATGCTTCAAATTTGTTTTATTCTTCCATGATATTCTCCTTTACTCTTGATAGTTTTTTTTATATGACTAGTTTTACCACTATGATAGAAGAGATCATTATTCCTTGTGAATTCATTGTTTTTGTAGACTTGAGGTCTTTGTTGTATTTGTCTTAAGATTTGTCTTACTCTATAATTTATGAGAGTCATCCCTTCATTGTTATTTTCATCTAATTGCCCTGCTTACACAAGTTTTACATCATTAAAGGACACCGATTTTTTTCTTCTCTTCCTTGTTGTACTTTTTAATATGATTTTGCTCATACACAATAAGGTTACCTCTAGAATGGCAACCTTAGTTTCCCATGCTTTTGGGAAACTCCTTATGAGCTTTTTGACTTGAAGGTTGTTAGAGTAAATCATCCCTACAGATTTTAGTTCACAAACAATTTCACTGAATTGTCCAAATATTGACTCCACGCTTTCATTTTCTTCCATTTTGAAAAGATCATATTCGTTGACCAAAGCGCTAATTCTTACCTCCTTTACTTTGGTAGTTTCCGTGTAGGTTACTTCTAATTTGTCCTAGATTTATTTATCTATTTTGCAGATTGATCTCTTGTCATATTCTGCTCTACTAACTACACAATAAAGGAGACTTAGGCTGCATTTGGTTTTTTAAAATTCAGACGTCTAAATCTGAATACACGTCTGAATAATTAAGATGTTGTCTCTAGATCTGAAAACTGAATGATTAAGACTGTTCTTCAATATATGAATATGCAAAAAAAATTTATTTATATATATAATAAAATAAAAAATACAATTCAAATAAAAAACTAATTGTATATCAGAATAGTTTGTAATTGAATACAACAAAATTATATAATTTCTTTGAAAAAAATATTTATGTTTGTTAGTGATAGTGGAGCTAGTTTAAAATGGTGGTTACAGTAACAATGTAATTAGTAATATTAGTGGTGATAGTTGTGATGGTTGGTATTATAGTGATATTATGATGGTGGCAGTTAATGGTGGTGGTGATGGTTGTGATGTGATGTTGCATGATGTTAGTAGTTGGAGGTGTTGATTGTGATGGCTGAAAAATGAATGCATAATGGTTGACGATGTGTTGGTACTAGTTGGAGATGTTATTAGTTGTGATGGTGGAGATGGTTGTTAGTAGAGATAAATTGTAGCGATGATAGTGATTGAAGTGATGATAGAAGTGGCGTTACTAGTGTTAATGGTAGTGGTTGCCGAAAAATATGTGGAAGTTGTGATGTTTTAGTTGTCGCAGTTAGCGGTGGTGCTCGTTGTGATAGATGAGTTAGTCGATAGAAGATATTGACCTGTAGTGGTTAATGATGGTGGTGTCATTGATGGCGGTGATGAAGGTAAATATGATTAGAATAATAGAGGTAGTAGGTGTAGTAGCAGTTGACAATAGTGGTTGGTAGAGATATTTGTTGTCGATGATGGTTGTGATGGTGGAGGTGGTGACTGATGCTTATGAAAAGAGTGGCGGTGAATATTATCCAATACCAGAAGACCTCTTTAGACCTATTAAGACTTGATTCTAGATATGAATGATTAAGACCTATTCAGACCTATTAAGAGCTAAAATCATAATAAAAAACAAATGCACTTAACGGTCTGAAGTCTGAACCATTCAGATTCAGACCTCTATTAAGTGCAAACAAATGAGCCCTTATCTCTCTTGCATTAGTTTCAATTACCTCTTGTTGTTCCTTGGTATTTCATATTTTTCAAAGTCATCTAAGTCAAGGTTGCTTGATTTCTTGTCCTTCTATTTGTACCTGTCTTTGAGTCCTGGTATAGGTTTTGGTCTTTTCTTAATGACCATCAAGGCTTGAAAGTCATTTGCGACATGACCCAAACTAGGGCTTGGCCGTGTCGGGTATCTCAAGTCTAACAAGGACCGAATACCACCTCCAATACCCAAACCATCACCACCTTACACCCCATGTCGGGTGAATTTTGAACATATAATAAGATAAGATAATATTAATTTAAATATATTATGATAAGTCTATAACCAAAACCAACCACCAACAACCTAACAACCAACGAATACCGCCCATGTCCATAGTAGTCCAACAAAGAATGTAATCAAAATCAAAGAATATCCAATCGGTATATGCCCCAAACCATAGCCAAAATGAAGACTAAAGGGAATATTAAATACATAAAGAGATCCATAGCATGAAATGGGGACTTCCAATGTATGGAAACTCACCATTCCAGTCTGACTAAAGAGTTATCTCCGAATTATCTAGTGACTGAGCAGGTAAAGTAAACGTATGGTTGGTTGCTCCATCGTGTGGGGATACAGAGTCCGAAGATAGTTAGTGAGGTGAATGTTATCATTTAACTTAGGGATAAGGATAAAGTAATGCCGCCAATGCTAAACCAAGTCAAACCGATGCACATAATCGTATGCAAATACATACATATATATATATATACGCACACACACCATGCGGGAATAGGTAACAAGTTTATCATTCACTTTAAAACCATAACCTGGGTTGTGTGGTGTTGCCATTATAATTTGGGTCCAGTGTTACACCTTGGACGGGCCTTAGTACGTTTTAGCCGAATGAACCAGAGATATCTTAGGTGGTAGGGATTTCCTTGTACCCTTCACCCTCTATGATACATATGTATATGTATATACTTGGGGGATTCCCTTGTACCCCACAAACACATGGTCATCAAGACCAGCCCTCATGTTGGAAAACATTAGTTTCTAGTGTCAACCTTTCGAACTCACACCTTCACATCTCACTATCACAACCCCATTTATTTTCCAATTAAAACATTTAACACAAACCAAACAATAATTCCAGGAGTCAATTATTAAGGAATTATTAAGTGGTATTGTTATATAGATTATAGCTTGCAAGCAATGTCATTAAGCCAAGACTTAGGGGATTCCCAAGTACCCCGCAGACTCCAATATTAAAATCACTTGGGGGATTTCGATGTACCCCACAAGTTTATTCACAATCATTCATTTAGGGGATTCCATTGTACCCTATAAGGATTCTAAAACCATCCTTAACCTGGGGTTTCTAAAACCAACCTTAACCATTTAACCATTTATACCATGCATTTATTTCAAGAAACAAGCCAAGACAAGTGATAATGCAAAAACCAAAATAAACTTTGCAAGTGGGTTGAGTTTTTTTACCAATTTCCACACAAAAACAATTAATTTGGAGAGTCCATTGTACGCCTATTTCCATAAACCATTCCCACTCACCCCAATGCATTTACCAACCATCAATTTAAGCACAATTGTTTCATAAATATCATGGAAGGAGCATTTAAACAATTTATAATAAGAACCCTCAATCCATCGTTCAAAACACAATATCAATATCTCATAAATAATACTTTAAATCACATGCTTTTTTAAAATAGACAATGATGAGAGAGTAGCATGCATAAAAGAATAAGATGTATAGAGAGAAATCACTCTTGAAAGCCCTAATTTCTTAACCTCATAAGAACCCTAAGTATTTAACATGACCCGCCCGGGGGCCTTGTCGTATTGGGCATCTCATGTTCGACCTGGATCGGAGACCACCCCCGTTACCCAACCCAACCTCACGCTGCTTTCCCTCATTTGGCTGAATTCCGAGCATGAAAAATTAATAGTGAAACTGCTCACCCAAAGATCCTAGGAATAGATCACAATTGTGACCAACCCAACAAAGTCCAACCATCCCATACCAATAATCCAACCATACCAAACCACACCAAACAAGGCCATAACCAAGACGTTCCAAAATATAATATAATTTTTCCCAAAATATAATATGACAGGAAGTGAGAAATTATGTTCTATGATGTCAGTCTCAAAGCATATTCCAATGTCAAGGCCGACACCAATACTAATCCTGCCCATTCCAACCCATAGAACTACCACAAAGCCTCTATCTATAATAGTAATGAAATTTGGTTGGGACTTTTCCCCAACCATAGCCAAAACCAATATCCAAAAAAAATTCAAAATGTCTAGAATTATCCATTACATGAAATGATGGCTTCCAAAAGAATGGAAGCTCACCACTTCAGTCCAAATGTTGTCCCCGAGTCAATCACTATATAGAAGGAGTAGAATGGATGGTTCGTACATAGCGTAGGTATACAACCGCCAGTAGATAGGGTTAGCGAGTGACCGCAAGCATAAATCTCAACATAAGGATAAATTAATGCCAGTTATAAAACCAAGTAAAACCATCCATAATGCATAGAACCATAAAAACATATATATAACCATGCTGAGAAAAGGGATCGGTTTAGCATGCCTTTAAAACCTTTACCTGGGTTGTGTATCTTTGCCATCCTAAACCATCCACAAGCTATATGGGTTAATCTCCCCCTGTTGAAAGGGCCCTAGTACATGTAGTCGCACGGCCAGGGAAGCATCTAATGGGAATACTAGTATATATCCCCCAATAGTGTGACATCACGCAGACGGTCCACTAAGACCAATCCTCATATCGACAAATACGAGTTTCCAGTTTTGGTCCCCCCGAGACTACCACCTTCCACGGCTTTGCTATACATCTCACCATTATTGCCTAATTAAATTCATTTTCAAAATAACCAAACCATTATCCATTTATTAACCAAGGTCATGGATATTGGTATCGTCATACTAACCCTTACTTGCACGTATCATCCATAGTCAACCATTTATAGGTTTAAGGGGACTTTCAAGAGCCCTTTCGTTTACTATATTAAACTACTAGAGAGACTTCCATGCTCCCAACAACCATAACCAATTAGCCTTTAGTCTTTGCAAACCATTTAAACCAAGCATAATTCCTTTACCATGTTTAAAACATTCAAGAGTTCTATTAAAAGAAGTCAATGCAATGCACATATCTTTTTAAGAATTTTATCAAACATATTGGGGCATAATATGACCAAAACCAATTCCAGTTACCAATATATCATTCCCATTCAATCCAATTATCCAAGACCACCATTAATGCATATAAAAATATCATTAAGACCATGGGAAACCATAATCAAGCAATTTACATAAAAACCCCAAATCATATTTGAAAGACAAAGTTATGCAATAGTAAAACCATGAAAACATTCATATAAACCATGCCTTTAATTAAATTAAGAATAAAGGAAGAGAAACAAGCCTTAAACCAATATGATGATGGAAAGAAATTACCAAGACAAGCGCCAAATTGATCCTTTAGTTGAAACCCTTGCTCCTTTGCCGCAAAAGCTTTTGAGAGAATTATGGAGTCTTTTGGAATAGTCCTAAGTGTTAAGGAATAGAATAATAGGGTGAATATCCTCCAAAGTGTATTAGAAGTCATGGGCCTTATTAGGATAAGTAGGGAAATATCCAGAATAGCCCCACTTAAGTTGCACAAAATCACATCACAAGGATACGATTGGCCCTCACGAGTCGTACCTTTACAATACGATTGGTATCCACCACTCATATACAAGCCTTAGCCCTTGAATCAAACACTGTCCAGTATATGACTCATCCAACAAAGTCGTAACCACAACATACGATCCGTATCCATGACCCATATACCTGGAAGAATAAAAAACCTGGGCAATTGAACTTTGTTTACCATACGAGTCCCTAGTATGATTCGTACCATGTCTTACGTCTCATGGTGAGCCACTCGTACTCAGATCCAACCTAAGTAACCTAGTTAATATTAAATTAAGGAACAAAATGACCGGTAACCACCAATACAACTCGTACCCCTAAGTTGAATCATTTCAGTAACAAAAATCCATCCCACTAACCAATATTGGTTCGTATACGACCGAACCATACCATCCGTATCCCATCATACGGATCGTACCCATGAGTTATATTAGGTCAAGAGATCAAAATTCTAGGAAATTTTCTAAGGTCCAGAACTCGGGTGTTTCATTCTCCCCAACTAGGAACATTCGTCCCCGTATGATGACATGGTAGGGGTAATAACAAGTTATAGTCATTTGCATTATCAAGAATATTTCTAATCTTTACCAAAGTTTGAAAACGAAGAGGCAAAGATATAAATCTTTGATGACACATACCATTCGCACGAATCCTAAAAATAGACAATAAATGAGGATGCTTGGACTTCATCTCCTCTTTTGCTTCCCAAGTAGCTTCTTCCACCTTATGGTTCCGCCAAAGAACCATAGCCGAAGTCACATCTTTGGTCCGCAACCAACGAATCTGCTTATCCAAGATCTTAATCGAGACTTTATTGTAAGACAAGGAATCCGTGCGACCTAATCCATTCAAAGGAACAACCTAAGAAGGATCACCAAGATACTTCCTCAACATGGAAACATGAAAGACCCGATGAACCAAGCTCAAGCTAGAAGGAAACTCCAGCTCATAAGCAACATTACCAGCTTTCCTCAAAATTTTATAAGGACCCATCTACTGGAGAATGATCTTCGCCTTCTTACAAAATTGCACTACTCCCTTCATGGGTGATACTTTAAGGAAAACCTTATCCCTGATCTCAAACTCCAAGTCTCTACACTTAACATTCGCATATAAATTTTTTTGACTTTGGGCAGCCTTAAGCCTATCTTAAATCACCTTCTCCATCGCTTGATAAACTGAATACACGCCAAACGTATCTGCCTCACCAAGCTCAAACCAACTAATAGGATATTTACACCTTCTATGATTCAATGCCTCAAAAGGGGCCATACCAATACTAGAATGATAGCTACTGTTGTAAGCAAACTCCACCAAAGGTAGATGCTCAACCCTATTGCCACCATAGTCAATCACAAAAACCCAAAGCATATTTGTTAATGTCTGAATACTTCTCTTTGCTTGCCTATCCATCTACTGGTGAAAAGCAGTACTCTAACTCACCTTAGTCCCCAACCCTTTCTAGAAAGATTGCCAAAAGTGGGATGTAAATTGCGTGCCATGATCAGAAATAATCGAAATAGGCCCCCCAGGTATCTTCATAATCTTTTGAAGATATAGCTACACATAATCCACCACCGAAAAGGTAGTCCACACTGGTAAGAAAGGCACAAACTTAGTCATCCTATCCATAATGACCTAAATCAAATCATGTTGGCTTCGAAACCGATAAAGACCAGTAACATAGTCCATATTGATCACTTCTCACTTTCATTTGGGCAAATCAATTTTTTGATACAACCCTCCTGACCTCATGTGCTCAACCTTAACCTATTGACACACCATGCACTTGGCCTACATCCCTTTTCATACCATTCCACTAATAGATCTCCTTGAGATCATGATACATATTAGTCAAGCCGGTATGAAAAATATAGCGCGACTCAAGCGCCTTAGCCAAAACCCTTTGCCACATCCCGTCGATATTAGGAATACAAAACCTTCCTTGGTACTGTAAAGTACTATTACCACTGTTCTCAAACACCATTACCTTTTACCCACCAACGTCACTCTTGATATTTATCAAGACAGGATCCAACACTTGTTTCTCCTTAATATCCACTCTAAGAGATAATCGAACCACTTCTTGCACCACCACACTACCATCCTTAGAGTCTAAGAGACAAACACCAAGATTAGCCAAGTGGTGAATATCCTTCACCAATTCTTGCTTTCCTTCCTCCATATGAACAAAACTCCCCATGGATAACTTACTAGGAGCATCAGCAACCACATTAGCCTTACCTAAGTGGTAGTGAATACTAATATCATAATTCTTGGGAAGCTCAAGGCTTCTCCTCTGGTGAACACATAGTGTAGACTCTTTTGATTAGAAAAGATATCCACATGGACACCATATGAATAATGTCGCAATATTTTCAAGGAAAACACAACCGCCAACAGTTCCAAATAATGAGCAGGATAATTCCTTTCATGTACCTTTAACTGCCTGGAAGTATAGGCAATCACCTTCCTATGTTGCATCAACACACAACCAAGACCAACCCGATATGCATTACAATAAACCACGAACCCATTATTTCTTTTCGGCAACATCAAAATCAAAGTTGAAGTTAAATTATCCTTCAACCTCTCGAAACTCCCTTCACAAGCATCTAACTAAGAAAACTTGACCTTTTCTGAGTCAACTTAGTCAAAGGAGAAACTATCGGTGAAAAGCCTTCCACAAACCTCCTATAATACCCGGTTAAACCAAAAAAGCTCTGAATATAGGATAGAGTCACAAGTCTTGGCCACCTCTTCACCACAGCAACCTTCGGTGGATCCACCATGATCCCTTCACTAGAAATAATGTGACTTGAGAAAGTCACAATGTTATGCCCAAACTCACACTTAGAGAACTTGGCATACAACTGTTGTTCCTTTAAGGTCTAAAACACCACACAGAGCTTATTATCATGATCAACCTTACTCTTTGAATAAATCAAAATATCATCAATAAACACAATGGCGAGGAGATCTAAATACTACCGAAAAAACCTATTCATCAGATCCATAAATGTTGTCAGAGCATTAGTTAACCCAAATGACATCACCAAAAACTTAAATTGCCCATACTGAGTATGAAAATCCATCTTAGGGATATCCACTTCCCTAATCTTTAGCTGATGGTACCCACATCAAAGATCTATATTAGAGAAGAACTTGGCACCATGCAATTTGTCAAACAGATCATTTATCCTTAGAAGAGGATACTTGTTCATGACAATCACCTTGTTCAACTGCCTATAGTCAATGCACATCTGAAAGAAACTATCCATTTTACGCACAAACTACACTAGTGCACCCTAAGGAGATACACAAGGATGGATAAACCCCTTATCCAGAAGATCCTTAAGTTTCTCCTTGAGTTTCCTTAACTCAGTCGGAGTCATTCTATACGGAGGAATAGAAATTAGACTAGTGTCCAGAATTAGATCAATACCAAACTCTATTTACCTATCCAGAGGAACACCAGGAAGTTCATCCGAAAAGACCTCTAGAAACTAATTAACCATAGGAACTGTTTGAAAAAAGGACCGTCTAAGTTAGAATCTTTAACCCAAACAAGATGATACTAACAACCTTTGGAAATTATCCTCTGATCACTAAGATAAGAAATAAACCTACCCCTAGGAGCTAAAGAAACACCCTCCCATTATATAACCGGCTCATCAGGGAACCTAAAGGTAACCTTACGTCTCTGAAAATCCAAAGATGCATAGCAATAGTGTAACCAGCCCAAACCCAAAATAATATAAAAATCCACCATATCCAACTCAAACAGATCCACGAAGGTTTGCTTGCCACCAACAGATACCACATACCTCTTATAGACTCTCTTAGCAATAACCGAGTCACCTACCGGTGTAGAAATAGAAAAAGGGTTTGAAATAACTTTTTGATCAAAACCAAAATACACAGCCACATAAGAAGTCACATAGGAGAGAGTAGATCCCAAATCAAGAAAATAATACACATCACAGGAGAAAAAGTATAATGTACCAGTAACGACATCAATAATGCCTCGGATTCCTATCGGTACAAGAAAGTATGCAATCTCTTTCGACCAACACTAGAACCAAGAGCAGTAACAGAAGCAGTTGCCATACCACTAGGTGCAGGAGCAGAAGATGAAGCCACAGGAATCTTATTTGCCCTCGTAGCAACCTTATTATCCAAACAATCCCTAAGCCAATGGCCTACCTGGTTGCACTTGAAATATTTTTCCTCTCCTTCATCATAATAACCCTGATGAGCAAGACCACAAAACCGACAAAGAGGACATGAACAAATTGACTGACTTCCACTCGCCTAAGATTGGGCACCCTGCACCCGAGAACTATCACCACTATGATGTCACCCGACTGATAAGGAGCACTGGCAATAGAGTACGAACCAGAACAACCCCACTTCTTTTTTTAACATTTGCCACCATCTCTACCACCTTAAGACTGAGCACCTCCCAGATCATAAAGTTTGTTCCTCTTACCCTATCTCTCTCTGAACTTTGCCTACCTTCTATTTTCATCCTCCACTTGTTGTATATGAATAATCAACTTAGATATGTCTATATATTTAAATAGTAAGGAAGTCTTGCTCTCAAAAATTAAATCCCAATTTAACCCAGAAGCAAACTTCATTATTCTTGCCCGCATGTCAGCCACTAAATCAGGAGCATATCTTAAAAATTTGAGAAACTTCAAGGAATATTCCTTTACAGACATCCTCCTCTGCTTCAGGTTCACAAACTTCTCCATCATTGTTTCCCTTAACTATTGAGGAAAGAACCGATCCAAGAAGGTGGTAGAAAAGGCCTCCTATAACCTTTTCTCTTCCACATCACCTCTATCTCTATCCTACTCTTCATACCATTATAAGCAATATCTTTGAGCTGATAAGATGTAAAGTTAACCCCCTCCATATTAGTAGTTTTCATCACCCAAAAGATCTTCTCCATCTCATCCAAGAAGCCTTGTGGATCCTCCTCTTCCTTTACTCCAGAAAAAATGTGAGAACCTCTCTCTATAAATTAGCCAACCTTTATGTCCCTAGCAATAAAACACCAAACCTATCTCGCTCAGCCTGAGCAGCACTAATTTAGCAATAGCATGAATAGACCGATAAAATTTTGCATTAGTTATCTCATTTTTAGGATGACTAGTAGCAACTAGTGGAACTTCAGAATTATCAGGGATAGGACCGTGAGATCAAAGATAAACCCCTGTATTAGGATGCACCACTTCAACATTACCCAGAGATAGGATAGAAGAATTTCATTATGTTTCAAATCTGCAAGGCAAGATCAGAAAGATGAACAAACAAGGATTAGAGAAGATACCAGGACTAAGAATTCAAGCTTGAAGATTGAATTCTAAGAAAGTGAAACATTTCTAAATGCCTTGTAGCCTCTCTCTTATGAGTGCGCACGCTACATACCCCTAAAAGAGACTCTACTCGACACGGCTTTATGGACTCCTAATTGACCATGAACCTAGGCTCTAATACAAACTTGACATAACCCCCCCGGGGCTTTGTCATAATAGGAGTCCCAACTCTGACCAAAACCAATGACCACCCTCATTACCTAACCCAACCTCCAGTTACCTTTCCTGAGTTGGGTAAATTTCGAGTATGAAATATAATAGTATAACTGCTCATATAAAGACCCTAGAAATAGACCATAATTGTGACGAATCCAACTGAGTCCAACCATATCAAACCACAACAAACAAGGCCATAAACTAGGCCATAACTAAAGACGTTCCAAAAAATAATATAATTATTCCCAAAATGTGATATGACGGAATAGTGAGAAATAATGTCTGATGATGCCAACCTCCTAGACTATTCCAATGCCAAGGCCGACACTAATATCGATCCCACCCATACCAACCCATAGAATTACCACAAAGCCTCTATCCGAAAGACTAATGAAATTTGGTTGGGACAAGCCCCCAACCATAGCCAAAACTAATATCAAAATAAAGTCAAAATGCCTATAAGTATCCATAACATGAAATGATGCCTTCCAAAAGGGGGAAAGCTCACCACTTTAGTCCAAATGTTATCCCCAAGTCAATCATTATATATAAGGAGTAAAATGGCTTGTTCCTACATAGCGTGGGTATACAGCCAATAGTAGACGGGATGAGCAAGTGACCGCTAACATGATTCTCAGGATAAGGATAAAATAATGAAAGTTATAAAAACAAGTAAAACCATCTATAAATGCATACAACCATACATATATATATAACCATGCCAGGAAAAGGGACCGAATTTAGCATACCTTTAAAACTTTTACTTAGGTTGTGTAGCTTTGCCGTTCTAGACCACCCACGGGTTATATGGGTTCAGTTTCCCCTGTTGAAAGGGCCCCTATGCATGTAGTTGCACGACCAGTCAAGTATCCCATGGGATGACTAGTACATCCCCTAATAGTGTGGCATCATGCACATGGTCTACTAACACCAATCCTCATATCAGAAAATATGAGTTTCTAATTTTGGACCTCCAGGACCACCACCTTTTCGACTTTTCTACACATCTCGCCATTATTGCCAAATTTAAACTAATTTATAAATAACCAAATTTTTATCCGTTTATTAACCAAAGCCATTGATATTGGTATCATCATACCAACCGTTACTTGCAAGTATCATCCATAGACAACCATTTATAGGTTTAAGGGGACTTTTAAGTGCCCTTCTGTTAACCATATTAAACTAATTGGGAGACTTACATGTTCCCCACAATCATAACTAATTAGCCTTTTAAAACCAAAGGCATGCAATAGTAAAACCATGAAAACATTTATAAAACTATGCCTTTAATTAAATTAACAATAAAGCAAAAGAAACACGAGTTAAACCAAGATGATGATGGAAAAAATCACTAATATAAGTCCCAAATTGATCCTCTAGTTGAAACCCTAGCCCCCTTGCCCTAAAAGTTCTTAAGAGAATTATGGAGTGTTTTGGAATAGTTCTAAGTGTCAAGGAATAGATTAATAGGGTAAATAGACTCCAAAGTGTATTAGAAGCCATGGGGACTTATTAGGATAAGTATGGAAATGTTTAGAATACCCCAACTTAAGTTGCACAAAATCCCGTCACAGGGATATGACTAGCCCTCATGAGTCATACCCTCCCAATACGATTGGTATCCACCATTCATATCAAAACTTCAACCCTTAGATCAAACACTGTCCAGTATATGACTTATCCAACCAAGTCGTAAACACAGCATACGATTCGTATCCGTGACCCATTTCCCTAGCAGAATAAAATACCTGGGGAATTGAACACTGGTTACCATACGAATCCCTCGTATAATTTGTATCCTTGCTTATGGCTCATAGTGAGCCACTATACCAGATCCAACATAAGTAACCAAGTCTAAGATTAAATTAAGGAACCAAATAACCCATAACCACCAATATGACTCTTACCCCTAAGTCGTATCTATTCCAGTAACCAAACTCCATCCCACCAACCAACACTAATCACTATACAATCGAACCATACCATCCATACCCAATTATATGGCTCATACCTATAATTCATATTGGTTCCAGATATCAGAATTCCAGGAAATTTTCTAAGATCCAAAAACTAGGGTATTTCAGTGCTCTTGACCTAGAGGATTATAGAGTGTTTTGAGAACTTATTTGATTTAATTCTAAGGCCTAATAATGCCTGAAGAGGTTCTCAAATGTGGGTTTCAAGTTGGGCAAAAGGGCAAATGTCCAGAATTCTATTAACTTAAAAATTGGAAAGGGTCTCCTTTGATTACGAATCAACCATTCAATCATAACCATACTTTACGACTCGTCGCCACGAGTCATAACCAAGACAGTGACTAGGGCCCCCATACATTGTCGACCTTATGATTCGACCAACCCATTCTTAATGATACCTTATGACTCGTAGGGTCCAGTTATAGTCAACACAAAACCCAAATAGGTTAAACACTGGACATTCTACAATTTCATCACATGACTTGTAACAAGTCCTTTGGACTCATAGTAAGCCACTCCTACTCAAAGTAAAATTATGCCACCAACTTACATAATTTAGTTAAGACTCATCCTAAAGACTCATCATGAGTCTTTACGTATCTTGTCCCCAAGTCGTACCTAGTACAAAAACTCAAACACCATTCTCTAGACACCTTATGACTAGGGTCACTTGACCCATCAAGACACCCTATGATTCATGGGGTCAAAATGTAACCAAGGCAGTGAGCTCAAAGCTTAAGAAATTTTCAAGGGTCAAAATCTAGGGTGCTGCAATTCTCCCCTACTTGGATCATTCATCCTCGATTGATGGGACAATGCATTTACCAGCTTGATTAGACCCCAAACATCACTACTCTTACCTTTAAGTTAGAAAACAAAAATGCCAAGGAATTTACAATCTTACTTTTGCAAAGACAGAAAATAAAGATGTTAATAATAACACATACCTCAAGCATGATTTTGCTAAATGGGGAACAATAATGGATATTTTAAATTCATGTCCTTGGTTTTTCCTAGAAGCTTATCCCATCCCTAAAAAGGCTTATAGTGAGTCGTACGTATCACCACACTTCTTTACCATGCTCTCAGATAAGAACACATATTCCACTATCTTAGTCTCCTAATTCTGTCGCGAAACACATAACTACGAAGGAGTGAGAATAACAATATATTCTTTCTATGTTAAGGCCTAATGCAAAGTTAAAGGGTCTAGCATTAGCTATGGGACCCTATATTTTATATCCCACCAATAATGCTATTCTATCTTATCACTATAATACAATCTTAGGTCTCAAATCAAGGGGTACTAGTTGCATCACACCGGGGTTTTGTGTATTTATCAATCATCATATCCAAGTCTGTCTTTATTATACAATCTTTATGGATCTCCCTACCAAAACTAGCAACCTCAAACTCTATCAGAAAGGTTCTCACCATATCTCCTCTTCATAACTATTTCACCTAACCCAAGTTCATCTTACTCTTCTATATTCACCTATAACCTTAGACTAAGTAGTCACCATCAAAAGTTCACAATAAAGAATATCTACTCCTTTGCCCAAAATGGAACTACGTTTCTATAGCCGCTACCATCCGAATATAAGGAGGATCACTGAAGGACTAGAGTACACACATCAAGGATGGGAGGTTTGCTTCTCATTTATGACTCCTATCTACTGTACTACCCAAGGTGAGACCCGTGAAAAGAGACATAGTACAATAGGCATAGAATATTTCATATCCATCTATATCATAAGTAGAAGGTGGTCTAAATAAACACAACCTAGCCCGACCTCCTTGGACTAGGCACAAAGAAGACAGGAGTGCATACATCAAGGGCCCCATGACATAAGGCTAAAAGTTATTTATCCAAGAAATAAGATAGGGGTTGCCGCTTGAAACCATTGTCCCTCATTCTAAGGACTAAGAATATTTGCAAGCTTGCATAGGTAGCATCATTTTGGGATAGGACAAGACATAACATTAATAGACGATGATTAAAATGCATAGTCCTTTACAGATAAGCACTAAGTTAGTTATGAGACCATGAATCACGAGAACCATAGCATAGAGATTGAATACTTGGAAACTTGGATTTCTGAGAATCATTAGATACATGGCATTGAGAATACAGACTTTAGGTACAGACATAATTTACTTAAGTAGGACATTGGTGGTAGGTCCTCTAAATAGAGGTAGGAGGGAATTTATAGAATAAGAGTAGATTTATGGAGTCCCTTCCTTGAAGCTCACCACTAATAGAAAATTAAATGTCAGCCTTAATTCACCATCTCAATAAGCCTATAAGCACAACACCTTACTCTAAGAGGTATCACCATGGATATGTACTTGGGATACTTGGCTCTCTTATACTTAAAACCTCATCTATCCAGATGCTAACTGGGGTTCAATATAGTCTTACAAACTCTATGCCCTAAACTCCATGCCATAACCCATTTAATGACTTGGACCCCAATCCATCAGTTAAACCTTAACCTCCGGCCTATATATCACAACTTTTCCATTTTAGTATCCCCTAAGTCACCAATTTCATCTCTTCTGCCTAGCCCATCAAGCTTATAAAATTTTCTCCCACAAATCTCGCATCACTATCCTTGACCTAACAAACATCTTTTACCAAAATCAACATCTAAGGTTCAAACATAGTGTCTAGAACGACCAACATGCACCACTAAATCCCGCAAAGTCAACCCAATAGAGAGGCCACCCTAAACCCCTTATCCCACTGCCAATAGTATATACCTCTATGAAGAAGCCCAACTTTCGTACACATGAGAAATACAGGAGCACTCCTCGGAGATATACTAGGGTGGAGAAAACCTTATCAAAAGAATCCTTTAATTTTTACTTAAGCTCCTTCAACTCAGATGGATTCATTCTAGAGATAGGAGAAATAGGGATAGAATGAGTGTTTGAAGAAGATCAATCCTAAAACCAATTTCCCCCATTGGGAGATAACTAGGAAGGTTACTAGCAAAAACCCCTAAAAATTTGCTAACCATGGGAATGGACTATAACGAAAGACTTTCCTAGTTAGAATTAGTAACTCGGAAAAAAAGGTGAAGACACTTGGAAATTAGTTTTCGAGCTCTAAGATACGATTTGAACCTCCCTTTAGGCACTTGGGGACTCTTTTCCCATTTCAAAAAGTGGCTTCTTAGGGAATTTAAATAGGACCTTATGGGTCCATCAATCTAAAAAGGCATAGCATGAATACAACCAATCTCTCCCCAAGATGACATCAAGATCAACCATAGCTACTTTAATCAAATCCACCAAAGTTTCCCTACCATCAAAAAATACCACACAACTATTATAGACACTTCTAGCAACCACAGAGTAACCCACAAGGGTAAAAATAGAAAAGCAGTTTGAAATACACTCGGGACCAAAATCAAAATAAATAGCCACATATGGGGTCACATAAGAAAGAGTTAACCCACAGATCAAGTAAATAGTCCACATAATGTGAGAAAAGTTTTAACATACCAGTAACGTGAAACAACTCGAGACTACCCCCTAGTCGTTACATGATGCTCATGACCCCGAAGGACCATAAGCTAACCCTTTCCTGATATCTGTACCATGAACACTGCATAATATCTAAAAATAAATGTAGAAAAATAGGCAAAAAAAAGCCATAAGGTTCAACACATCTATAAATACTCAAAACTAAAAACTGAATACTAATATATCCATCTGAAAAGCCTCTAACTTTCTGAACTGTGGAGTTGATGGGACATGTCCCCAACTAACTCCGTCAACTAAAAATAAACAAAGTTTGATGCAATAATAATACAAGGATCATCCTCGAATGAAGAGGACTCACTTCTACATCTACTGCTACTGATTAGGACTGAACTGCTGAAGGAACTCTGGATCACGTACCTCTAGACCTATGGTGTCAAATAAAACAACATACCACAAATATGTTAGTATGAGAATGTACCAAGTATGTAGATGAGGTAAGGCTAAATGTAAAGCCTTATGTATGATACTCAACTAAATTGGAGACTGAGATCAAGCCTATCTATCGGGAGATCTCTGGATCTGATAATAAGAATACTCAATTGAATTTGAGACCAAGCCTATCTGACGGATGGTCATGAATCAATGGAACTAATTGGGTTCCTCACTGAGATAGACGACTATACCTCACAGTCCTAATTTTTAAAGATTGATACTGAAATTGCAACTGTGGAAAGTAGTTACTTAATCGACATGCCCCAACCTCCCATAGGTGGGGTCCAATCTATAACCCCAGGTGGAAGGGTGTCAATACCGTGCCATGAGTCAAGACCTCTTTGGTCAAGCCTCTCTGATGGATGACCCTCACAGGAAGTCAACCTAATGTAATATAATAGTCAAACCTCTCTAACGGGGACAACTTTTACTGATGGGGACTCCTGCATCCTGCGCTGGCTACGCAGTTCTGGAGTTCAAGAATTACTCCTAGAAACTCAGCCTTTCTCAAATAGGGAGTCACCATCCCTTTCCTCACTCGGTGCTAGATCCTACTCCCAACTGAAAGTCCCTGAAATAAATTTTTAACAGAATACAAACTGAACTAAATCTGATATTGATCACATTTCTCAATTGATCTGACTAAGTTACGTTGAATTCACATAGTTCTATATCTAACAGAATACTACCGAATCACGGTATATGATTGATGATACAAAATTTGAATAGATTACTCGGTCACTACCGAGGTCAGAACTGAACACTTGAATACAACTAGATCTGAGCTGACTATAGCACAGAGGATAGATTACTAGTGATATGGGGATTATGAAGATTACTGAGATTACTAAGATTTCTTAAGTTTTGTATCTGTCTGAGGATACAGAGTTCTATGATTCACTAATTTTTGAGAATCATGGCCTGACTGGGATTATCATAAAAACTGACACAAGCTCTAGACAGCAGCAAAATTATCGGGTATAAATACCCCAGGACTCGATAACATAAAAGTAAGACATAACCATTCTTGACTAGTCATAACCATGGTCATTCATTTATCATCATAATCACCAAAGCATCTCTTTAAGAATTTAGGAATAATAACCATATAGTCATATCACAATCACTAAGGCATCACTTTAAGCATTTAGGAATCACAACCATATATTCACTATCACAATCACTAAGGCATCACTTCAAGTATTTAGGAATCATAACCATATATTCACCATCACAATGACTAAGGCATCACTTCAAGCATTTAGGAATCATAACCATATATTAAACATCACAATCACTAAGGCATCACTTCAAATAGTTAGGAATCATAGACATATAATAGCGTAGGGAAAATATATTACTAGATCATACTCCATTCAACAAGGTCTTGCATCAAGTACTTCGAACGTATATTAGTCTTGCCATGTATTGGATAGCAATGATTGGGGAAACTTCATACTATCATGTCATATCTTACTCGTCAAGCAATTGGCATGTATTAAAGGCTTAGCATTCATCAAAGAGCACGTAATTGGGGAATTTCATACTGTCGAATCTCAACTTGTTCACTAAGGCTTTTCAACAAACACTAGGCATGCATGGACTTGCTCACCATTTGGGGTTTCCTAATCAACATGCAATAATGGCCCTAATTCTTCACATAAGCATTTTATAAAACATATGGCGAGCATGATTTGGTTATTCAACCATTTCCCCACTTAATTGGCATGAGCACATCATCTAACAAGCATCTTGAAGAGGATTTATCATGAACATCACATGAATTCCACATACTAAGGTCAAAGCTTGAAAACCTTGTAAACAAATATGAATCACAACTCAATAATAGAAGGAACATCAATTTCATTTCACATGAATCATAAACAACTCATAAACATAAAATATTTGAGATTTAGAAAAGGGTACTTGAGCTTCTTGGATGAAAGGGACCCAAGAATCAACATCTACATACCTTGGGGAAACTCTTTTCTTGAAAGTTCTTGGAGAGATTCTTGATTCCTCTTGATTTCTCTTGATCTCTATTGATTTTGCTTGAAGAAGAGATAAGGGTTTTGATTCAAAACCCTAATTTTGATGTTGAAGATAGGAAATAAAGCTGAGAGCCTCTTATCAGATATATATAGGGGCTGAAGAAGAGTGGGAAAAGACCAAAAAGCCATTAAAATTAAAGTAAAAAAATCCTAATTTTACATTCTAGTGCGACGCACCATAATCATGCCAGCTCACTGGAAATTGAACAATTGTGAACTGCATGATGGCGCGATGCGGTGGAAATCACGTTGCCACCTTGGTTGTGAACTAAAAAGGCACCGCGATGCGGTGGAATTGCGTTGGTGCACTGAAAATTGACTATTCTGATATTATGCCTTGGCGCCACTCACCATAATCATAGAGGCTCACTGGATTTTGATGATTTCCATTTTTGATGACTCTGCGACGCGCTAAAGTGCCAGGTGGCACACTGTGTTACTAAAATGGCTCTAACTCTTCACCCGAGTGTCAGATTTGGGCGAATTCGGTATCAATGGAAAGCTTATTCAATGCTCTACATGACAAAAGTTGATATTAGGGAAATTCTATATGGTTCAAAGTATTTCACCCTTGGGAATACACCTCTCAAACTTTTGGGACTGGATTTTTGCTTCACAGAACACACTCTAAGGCTCAAACTAAGAGAGAATTTTGTGAGGTGTTATATTATCTCCCCCTTGGAAACATTCATCCTTGAATGTCGCTTGATAAACTAAGAAAACTGATCAACTAAACTTACTCGGGGAAAAAGAAAATCTCAAGACATGACTAGACAAATGGAACAACTGACATATTGAGTTCTTATACTGGGCATTCATATCTGATGCATGGGATACTCGACTGAAGATACTCATAGCTGAATTCTCATAGAAAAAATGCATATTTGATGCATGGACTCATAACTGGGTTGATCTTATGAATGCATTACTGAACACACTGACAAGTAGAACTTTTCCCACTAAACATGCATAGCTAATGATTAATGCCTGACTGAACGGATTCTCAAAAGCATGACTGGCAATGCAATGATAACTAATGTTAACCCTGTAAGGTGAGTCTGAATATACAACTGAATGAGTCTAAGGACATACAAACATCATCGCACCATGGGATATCTCCCTATTGGGAATTTATGTCCCTCTAATCATAATTCGCTGAAACACTGGGGTGGTACACGGGGCACCTACAAACTGGGTCATAATTGACTGACTGAGATCTGAAACTCATGCATAACTCATTCTAACATATAATCCCATAGTGAAAGCAAAGGATCAAACAATTCATATCACAAAGATGAAGGACTCATAACATACCCGAGTCTATTTCAGGGAATCCTTCCCTATCAAGTAGAGCCTAAAGCGCACAGAGTCTACCTCTCTGAGCTAGCACTCTACATTCTTGCATTCTATGACCTGGATCACCACACCCAAAGCACACATCACTATCATCTCTACACATACCTTGGTGGATCTTGCCACACTCTCCATAAAGTAGATAGGTATGAATACCACTAGTACTACTCTGGGCTTTGGAGCCTGGCGCTCTACCAGAACTGACACCCCCGAACATAGGTGCAGGTACACTAGCTAAGGATGGATCTAGGATAGGAAATCTCCAACTATGCTGGGAATGGATACCACCCTGTGACCCTGCCTGAGAGAAACTACGACTACCTATCCTGGCCCTCTTGCTCACTCTCTCTCTTTCCTTCATCTTATCTGTCTTAATCTGCTGAGCGTGCATCATCAGTCTAGCAAGTTCCATATCTCTATCAAGAATAGTAGCCCTACACTTTTTCAATACTAACCCGGATACACCAGTCACAAACTTACCTATACTCGCTCTAGGGTGAGCTATCAAGTCGGGAACATACTTAGATAATTGGTTAAACTTAAGATAATACTGTTTCACTGTCATGGAACCTTGCCTTAGATTCATAAAATCCTCTACCTTAGCCTCTCTCATCACTAGCGGGACAAACTTATCTAGAAAGGTATCCTGAAATTTGGCCAAGTCATGGGAGCTGCATTCTCCCCTCTACCCTCCTTCCAAATCACTACCCAATCATAAGCAATATCCTTCAACCTATAAGATACTAAATCAACACTCTCATCCTCATATATATGCATAATCTGGATAATCTTCCTCACCTCCCCTAGATAAAGTTATGGGTCCTCAGCTACTACTGACCCAAAGAATTCTGGTGGGTTTATTTTCATGAAACTTTTGATCCTGGCTACGGCTGAATCCCCATCTTGCTGAGGTAGGGCTACAGCCTGGCGGTTGCCCTAAACATTAGTCATAGCTTGGGCTAGCACATGAAAATCATCCTGAAACTCGGCATGCGATACACTCTCATTCTCAGTATCTACTGGCTGAGGGGGATGGTCATCAACCCTACGAACATAATCTCTGCGAGAAGGCATACTCTGTAGATGAAAGAAAAAAGTGGATTAGACTGAGGATCAACTCGAGCTCATACTTACTTGCACGATAAGAACACTGAAAGAATTGAAATTGCTCCTAAAACATCTTGTAGCCTCTTGCACATAAATATGGCACGCAACACACCTATGTACAAGACTCTACTAGATGCGGCTTTTTAAACTCCCTAGGACACTCTTGAACCTTAGCCTCTGATACCAAGTTTGTAATGACCCAAGACTACCCCCTAGTCGTTACATGATGCTCATGACCCCGAAGGACCATAAGCTAACCCTTTCCTGATATCTGTACCATGAACACTGCATAATATCTAAAAATAAATGTAGAAAAATAGGCAAAAACAAGCCATAAGGTTCAACACATCTATAAATACTCAAAACTGAAAACTAAATACTAATATATCCGTCCGAAAAGACTCTAACTGTCTGAACTGTGGAGTTTATGGGACATGTCCCCAACTAACTCTGTTAACTAAAAATAAAAAAGTCGGATGTAATAATAATACAAGGATCATCCTCAAATAAAGAGGACTTACTTCTACATCTACTGCTGCTGACTAGGACTGAACTGCTAAAGGAACTCTGGATCAAGTGCCTCTGGACCTATGGTGTCAAATAAAACACCATACCGCAAATGCGTCAGTACAAGAATATACCGAGTATACAAATGAGGTAAGGCTAAATACAAGGGCTCATGCATGAATAGTTACATAACTGAATAATCATGAGATTATCAAATGAGAACACATACAAAAATGCACATACCATAATCACAATCATCACAACCCTAGATACTGAAACTCTGATACTGCTTTACTGTCATCTAAACTCACTACTAACACTGAGATACTGAATCACTAAATCATCTGATACTAATAACTGATTAACTAAATATACTCACATAAATGATCGAATTCTGAGCTCACTGCTTTCGACTGATGGAATCAGAGATTAACCTCTCTCTAACGAATGACTCCGGAATCTATTATCAATGATAAGAAAATGATCATGTCTGAATCTAACAACAAGAATACTAAATAGAATCTGAGACTGAGATCAAGCCTATCTATCATGATCAAGCCTATCTATCGGGAGATCTCTGGATCTGATAACAAAAATACTCACCAGGATCTGAGACTGAGGTCAAGTCTATCTATCGAGAGATCCCTCGATCTGATAAAAAGAATACTCAACTGAATTTGAGACTGAGATCAAGCCTATCAATCGGGAGATCTCTGGATATGATAAAAAAATACTCAACTGAATTTGAGACTAAGATCACTTGGTGCTAGCTTCTACTCCCAACTGAAAAACCCTGAACTAAATTTTCAACTAAACATAAAATGAACTAAATCTGATACTGATCATATTTCTTAATTGATCTGACTAAGTTAAGTTGAATTCATATAGTTCTATATCTGATGGAATACTACTGAATCATGATATCTGATTGATGATATAGAGTTTGAACAAATTACTCAATCACTATCGAGGTCAGAACTAAACACTTGAATACAACTAGATCTGAGCTGAGTACAACGTTGAGGCTAGATTACTAGCGATACGGGGATAATGAAGATTACTGAGATTACTGAGATTTCTTAAGTTCTATATCTGTTTGAGGATACAGAATTCTATAATTTATTAAGTTTTAAGAATCATGGCCCAACTGGGATTATCGTAAAACTGACAAAGGCTCTAGACAGCAGCTAAATATTTGAGTATAAATACCCTAGGACTCGATAACATAAAAGTAAGTCATAACCATTCTTGACTAGTGATAACAACGGTCATTCATTCATCATCACAATCACCATAGCATCTCTTCAAGCATTTAGGAATCATAACCACATATTCACACCACAATCACTAAGGCATCACTTCAAGCATTTAGGAATCACTGTTATATATTCACTATCACAACCACTAAGACATCACTTCAAGAATTTAGGAATCACAACCATATATTCACCATCACAGTCACTAAGGCATTACTTCAAGCATTTAGGAATCACAACCATATATTTACCATCACAATCACTAAGGCATCACTTCAAACAGTTAGGAATCATAGACATATAATAGCATAGGGGAAACATGTTACTAGATCATACTCCATTCAACAAGGTCCTGCATCAAGTACTTCGCATGTATATTAGTCTTGGCATGTATTAGATAACACATGATTGGGGAAACTTTATACTATTATGTCACAACTTACTCGTCAAGAACTTGGCATGTATTAAAGGCTTAGCATGCATCTAAGAGCACGTAATTGTGGAATTTCATATTATCGTGTCTCAATTTGTTCACTAAGGCTTTTCAACAAACAGTAGGTATGCATGGACTTGCTCACAATTTGTGGTTTCCTAATCAACATGGTATAATGGCCCTAATTCTTCACATAAGCATTTTATCAAACATATGGGGAGAATGTTTTCCTTATTCAACCATTTCCACACTTAATTGGCATGAACAGATCATCTAACAAGCAACTTAAAGAGGATTTATCATGAACATCACGTGAATTCCACATACTAGGGTCAAAGCTTGAAAACCTTGTAAGCAAACATGAATCACAACTCAATAATAGTGAGAACATCAATTTGATTTCACATGAATCATAAGCAACTCATAAACATAAAATCTTTAAGATTTAGAAAAGGGTACTTGAGCTTCTAGGATGAAAGGGACCCAAGAATCAACAGATACATACCTTGGGGAAACCCTTTTCTTGAAAGTTCTTAGAGAGATTCTTGATTCCTCTTGATTTCTCTTGATCTCTATTGATTTTGATTGAAGAAGAAATAAGGGTTTTTGTATTTTCTAAAACCCTAATTTTGATGTTGAAGATGGAAAATGAGGCTTAGAACCTTTTATCGGTTATATATAGGGGGCAGAAGAAGAGTGGGACAAGATCAAAAAGCCCTTTGAATTAAATTGAAAAATTCTGATTTTACATGCTGGCGCAAAGCGCCATAATCATGCCAGCTCGCTCGAAATTGGACAATTGGGAAACTGTATGACAGTCCAACATTGGGGAAATCACATTGCTACCTTGGTTGCAAATAGGAAAGGCACCGCGACGCGGTGAAATCATGTTGGTGCGCTAAAATTGACAATTCTGAAATTAAGCCTTGGCGCGACGTACCATAATCGTGGAGGCTCACTGAATTTTGACGATTTCTATTTTTTATGGCTCTGTGACATGCTAAAAAACCAGGTGGCATACTGTCTCACTAAAATGGCTCTAACTCTTCACCTAAGTGTCGGATTTGGATGAATTTGGTATCGATGGAAAGCTTATTCAATGATATACATGACTAAAAAGTTGATATTAGGGAAATTCTACACGGTTCAAAGTATTTCACACTTCGGAAGAGACCTCTCAAACTTTTGGGATTGGATTTTTGCTTCACAGAACACACTCTAAGGCTCAAACTAGGAGAGAATTTTGCAGGTTATTACATAATAACATCAGGAGATTTCTCATGCTCTTGAAGGATAGGGAGAGAATAGAGATAGTCCCGGCGAGTGTCGGAGCTAGAAGCAGCACCCCTGGATGCAGGAGCTAGCGAAGTGGCAACCAAAATTCTTTTTGCCCCAGTGGAAACCCTTGTGGGCATTCCCGCTATATGTGACCCAATTAATCATAACTAAAACACTGATTCCTTCTTTTATAAAAATAACTGTGGTACAACCGACCACAAAATTGCTAGGGAGGATAAGGTTGGGCCGGTCAAGCTCCACCATCCCAAAAATGATATTCACCAGAAGACTGAGGATAAGGGACACTGACAAACACATGGGAACACCTTAGATTCTATTGCCCAGACCACCATCTGCCATCTCTGCCACTATATGTTTGATCCCTCCCTAGTATAAGTATTGGGACTTCTTACTCTGCCTATTTATCACCTTTACCTTATTCATTCTCACACCAATAGGACCGAACTGGCATGATAGTGAGGCTACTACTTAGGTCAACAAATGAATACAATGTCAAAACCCAGCATTGGTAACATCTCCTTGAAGTGATTGAGCATGAGTGTCACCTTTTAGAGTAGGGTCAGTGGAGACTGGTGGAAGTCCATAGGGGAAATCATAAGTTGTGGTCCTTGATCGGGTCAGTACCCCATAAGTTGGACGAGTTCCATCCACATCCTCCTCGAGTAGGATAAATGCATTTTTATGAGCTTCAGGTTATTGGGGGCATAATTTAAAAGAGAATAAAAGAAGATTTAGAGGAGAGTTCAAGACCTTAGACTTTATAGCTCAAAATGGATAAAAAAAGAAAGGGAAAATTCCTAAATACCTCGTAGCCTCTATCTTATAAATGTGGTGCACTACACACCCATTAAAGAGACTCTATTTGATCTAGTTTTGTGGACACCCAATGGACCATGAACCTAGCCCTCTGATACCATCTTGACATGACCCAAACTAGGGTCTAGCCTTGTTGAGTATCTCAAGTCCAAAAAGGACCAGAGACTACCCCCAATACCCAAACGATCAACCATCTTACACCTCATGTTAGGTGAATTTTGAACATATAAAAAGATTACAAAATATTAATTTAAAGAAATTATGATAAGTATATAGACAAAACCAACCACCAACAACCTAACAACCAATGAATATCACCCATGGCCACAGTAGCCAACAAAGCCTCTAATCAAAACTAAGGATATCCAGCAGGGATATTCCCCTAACAATAGCCAAAACCAAGACCAAAAGGAATAGTAATAGATAAAGATATCAATAGCATAAAATATGTCCTTCCAAAGTATGGAATCTCACCACTTTCTTTTAACTCAAAAGTTGCCCCCAAATCAGCTAGTGTCTGAGCAGAAAGAGTGGAAGTATAGTCGATTCTTACATCGTGTAGGGATATAGTGTCCAAAGAAGGTTAGCGGGGGAAATGCTAGCATGTAACTCAGGGATACGGATAAAGTAATTCCATCAATCCAAAACTAAGTCAAACTAATGAACATAACCAAATGCAAATACGTACATATATATATACCATGCTGGGATAGGAAATAAGTTTAGCATACACTTTTAATCCTTAACCTGGATTGTGTAGCAATACCATCATAATTGACCCACAAGCTATATGGGTCTAGTGTTACCTCTTGGATGGGCCTTTATGATACATATGTACATGTATATTATTGAGGGATTCCCATGTACCCCACAAGCACATGGTCATCAAGACCAATCCTCATGTCGGCAAACATGAGTTTCCAGTGTCAACTTTTCAAACTCACACCTTCAAGGCTAGCTATCACAACCCTCTTTATTGCCCAATTAAAATATTTAACACATAACCAAACCACAATCCCAGGAGTCAATTATTAAGGCATTATTAAGTGATATCATCATACTGACTATAACTTGCAAACAATGTTATTAAGCTAAGAATTAGGGAATTCCCAAGTGTCCCCACAGACTCCATTATTAAAATCACATAGGAGATTCTGATGTACCCCATAAGGTTTTCATAATCATTCACTTAGGGAATTTCATTGTACCCCATAAGGTTTTTAAAATCTTTCTTAATCATTTAATAATTTATATCATGCATTAGTTTCAATAAATAAGCCAAGCCAAGTGATAGTGTATAAACCAAAATCAATTATACAAGCGGGTTGAGCTTATTACCAATTTCCACACCAAAATAATTAATTTGGGGATTCCATTTAACCCATATTTCTATCTACCATTCCCACACACCTTAATGCATTTACCAACCATAAATTTAAGCACAATTATTTTATAAATATCATGGAAGAAATATTTATACAATTTATATTTAAAACCCTCAACCCACACTTCAAAACCCAATATCAATATCTCATGAACAATACTTTAAATTATATGCTTTTACAAAATTGACAATGAGGGAAGAGTAACATGCCTGAAATAACAAGATGTACAAAGAGAAATCACTCTTGAAAGCCCTAGTTGCTTAACCTCTTAAAAACCCCAAGTATTCTTGACCTTGAGAATTTGAGAATGTTTCAAGAAGTTATTTGATTCATTTTGGAGGACTCATAATGCCCTAAAGGGGTTATAAGACATGGTTTTCAAGTTGGCTAAAAAGAAAAATGTCTAGAATGCCCTTAACTTAAACACTGGAAAAAGGTTACCTTTGATTACGAGTCAATCATCGACTCGTAACCACACTTTACAACTCATCACCTCAAGTCATAACCAAGATAGTGACTAGGACCCCATACACCGTTGACCTTGCGACTCAACCAATTTATTCATAATGAAACCCTACGACTCATAGGGTCCAGTCATAGTCAACTCAGAACCCAAATTGGTTAAACACTGTACATCCTACGATTTCATGCCACGACTCTTAACAAGTCTTTACAACATACAGTGAGCCACTCGTACTCAGAGTAGAATCATGCCTCCAACATACATGATTTTGTTATGACTCATCATAAGTCTTTATGACTCGTGTCCCCAAGTTATACCTAGGACATAAATTCAAACACCATTCTCTAGACACCTTACGACTAAGGTCACCTGACCTGTCAAGACATCATACGAATCATGGGGTCAAGTCATAACCAAGGTAGTGAGCTCAAATATCAAGAAATTTTCAAGGGCCAAAATTCATGGTGTTTCAATTTGACTATACACAGATTTTGAATTTGTTCTTCCAATAAGAGTTGTATTGTCCTTTGAAGTATGGTGGTCTTATTTATGAGTGTTCATCTTGAATGAGTTCTCTTGGAATCTGATAGTTGGCCATTAGATATTTACTCATGTGCAGTTAAGCAACACTTTTAATAAGACCTGTTTTGGTACCAATTAAAATTCATGAGGGGGTGAATTGAAAATATTTTTTGAGTCATCTAATCTGCCTTGAGATCCAACTCACCTACAGGTTAGTATACTAATAAAAATATAATAGGATTGAAAGATTAAGTAAATAAGTAAGTAAAAGACACAAAGACTTATCCTATTTTGATAATCGATGTGGTGTCTACTCCAGTCCCCTTAGGTTACAAGGGCTTCCTTTAGAGCTTTTAAAGAAAGAATCAGATTATAGATGGGTTCTACAATTTCTAAATCTTATTTGTTATTTATATTTTATGACACAACCTCAACTAGTATAACTAAGTTGACTTGATGTTTCTCTTTTTTTGTTACAATTGTAAAGTGAAAACTACAAAGATTTATGATGACTAAAGATTGAGACACACTAAAAGTTTCTTGTGTTGTTGTGTGCTTATATTCGGTCTTCAATCTGTTTTTTTATTGCCTTCAGCTGATCCGGCTTCTTTGCTCTATAAGGAAACCCCAAAGAATTTCTTCTCAATCAAGGATTTGAATTTATTCCTTGATTAAGGATTCACGCATATCAGATATGTTTGTAATTATGATATGACTTTTCGTCATTGATATATACGTATATCCATACATGTCCATATCAAATATGTCCATGCAGAGGGTGTGATCTTCCTTCCTTTTGTGGTTCATTGTGAAATTTGTCTTCTATGTTTGTTCTGTGATTGCGTTTTACGAATGTCTTCCTTATAATTTGGGACCTGAAGAGATCTTCTCCTGATGCTATTCCAAATCTGGTTCTGACTTTCTTTCAGTCAAGGATCTTCTGAGATGCTATACCAAGCTCAACTCCGGGGATGATCTTTCTTGCCTTGATTACATCTTCATTATATCCTACATATTTTTTGTTGTCAGTTTGTCATTATTAAAATATATTATGTCAATGTGGGAGGCTAACAAGTTTGACTAATTTTATTAATATTATCTTTAAGCATGTTGATTTGTTGCTCATTGGTAAATTATCATAATTTATTTACAAAACTCTGTGATTTTATTTTAATAGAAAGTTTAGGTTAGGATAAGGATTTTTAAAGACCTCTAGAAGATGACTTTGAAAGGGGAAAAAGAAATGTTCTTCTTAAAACAAAAATGACTTTAACTGAGAATTAATTTAATAAAAACACATGGTCTTTAGTTGATTTGATATATTATTTCTAGTTGGGTCTGTTTCGGTATTTTTTATGACATGATATTAATCACATACTAGAAAGGTTTGAATCAAGTTTATTTTTTACTGTTTGTTTCCTTTTCTATTTGATCTACGTTGATATTTCTAATTTGTTTAATAATATAAGTAAAGGAGTTTGGTACCAAAAAATTTAAAAATTTCCTTTTGGCCTGAAATATCTTTTCTGTGGTATTTTTGGTTAAGACTCATCATGATTTATACTTGGATTGGTATTAAATCTTAGTTATGATTTAATCTATTATTATTATGAGGTAGAATAGGGTGGATTACTAATTCATCCAAGACTTATAGAAATTTTGAAAGAAAAGAGCGAAAAGAGAATAAAAATGGATAAGAAAAAATAGTCTCGAGTTTATAAGAGATGAACAAATGTCTTTAATGTTAGATAAATTTAAGGATCGATAAATTCCATTATCAATTAAGAATTAAATTATACATCTTTATAGATACGCTTGATAAAAAAATATAAAATCTCAAGGATGTAATTATCCACCTTGGCAAAGATCGTCCTAAAATTAATTTCCACTAGCTTAATCCAAGAGGTGTAGAAAGATATTATTGATACACTAGAAAAGAGCGAATCAAGGCCAACAAACACAATTAGTCTAAAATAATTTAAGTATAAGTTGATAAAATCAGTCATGCTAGAATCATGAGAATTGAGGAATGCCTAACACCTTCCCCTTGGTCAACAAAATTTCTTACCTGAATTTCTAGTTTGTAGACCAATAATAAAGAATCAAATTTTCTTTTGATTAGGGATCCAAGTAAGGTGACTTGAAACTCCAAAATTAATTTCAAGTGGAGAATCAGTAAATAAATTAAATAATTCATATTCAATACCATCACTTTAACTGAAAAAACTCTTCAACCTAATAAAAATGGGATATGACACTATGATAAAGAGGTATAAGGTTAACCTATATGTCAATTTCGTATGAAAAGGAAATGGTTTTCTTCTACACTTAGGCTGCATTTTTTTTTTAATATTCAGACGTCTGAATCTGAATACACATCTGAATGATTAAGTTGTTGTCTCTAGATCTGAAAACTGAATAAAGACTGTTTATTTTTCAACATCTGAATGTTCAAAAAAAATTAATTTGTATATATAATAAAATAAAAGATACAATTCAAACAACAAACTAATTATATATTATAAAAGTATGTAATTTAATACAACAAAAAATATTATTTGAATTAAATTTTTTCTGTTTGTTAGTGATAGTGAAGATTTTTTAAAATAGTGATTGCAGTGACAATCATTGATGTCAGTGATTAGTAATATTGGTGGTGATAGCTGTAATGGTTAGTATTGTAGTGACTATTATGATGGTGGTGGTTGATAGTGGTGGTGGTGGTTGTGATGTGATGTTGCTTGATATTAGTAGTTGGAGATATTGATTGTGATGGCTGAAAAATGAATGCATGATGGTCGATGATGTGTTAATGCTAGTTGGAGATGTTAGTTGTGATGGTGGAGATGGTTGTTAGTAGAGATAAATTTTAGCGATGATAGTGATTGAAGTAATGGTAGAGATGGCATTACTAGTGATAATGGTGGTGGTCGACGAAGAATATGTGGAGGTTGTAATGTATTAGTGGTAGTTAGTGGTGGTTATGAGTTGGTCAATATTAGGGATTGGCCAGTATTCGTTGATGATGGTGGTGGTGGTGACGGCGGTGATGGCGGTAAATATAATTAGAGTAATAAAGGTAGTAGGTGTGGTAGCGGTTCACACTAGTGATTGGTAGCGATATTTGTTGTCGATGGTGGTAGTGGTTGGTGGTGGTTGGTGGTGGTTGGTGGTGGTTGGTGATGGTTGATAATGATGGCGGTGATAGAGGTGGTAACTGGTAATTATGAATAGAGTGGCGATGAATATTATCAAATACCAGAATACCTCTTCAGACCTAATAAGACTTGATTCTAGATCTGAATGATTAAGACTTATTCAGACTTATTAAAAGCCAAAATCTTAATGAAAAACAAATGCACTTAATGGTCAGAAGTCTGAATCATTCAGATTCAAACCTCCATTAAATACAAACAAATGAAGCCTTAGCACCTATTTTTTATCTGAATATGGAGATATCATTGCTAATGTTAAAGAGTTTTACCCAAAAATCAGAGTTGCTGAGGAAGAATTCATCAACAACAACACTGTTGAGAATAGATTTAAGCCAAATGGCTTGAATGCTAGTTATATAAGATATATGAATCTGGAGGAGTTTTTTCTTAAATCAAAAACTCATTTAAAGTGGTTCAAGGAAGGAAATGCTAAGCCCAGGTATTTCCCTTCTTTAGTTAGAGGTGAAACAGAAGGTATTTCATACACAAGATTATTAATAAATAAGATGATGTTCTTGAAGGTGATAAAAGTATTGCAAATGAAGCTTGTGAACACTTGTAGAAATATTTTACAAGAGAGTAAAAGAAGATTAATAAAGATGCTCTTGTGTGCATTCCTAGATTGGTTACAAAGGTACAAAATCTGATTCTTCATGTCATGCCTACTACGAAAGAGCTTAAATAGGTTTTATTTTCCATGAACCTTAACTCAGCTATAGGACCAGATGGTATGAATGGGAAAATTTTTCAATCTTGTTGGGAAGTTATTTCCCAAGATCTTCTTATAGTGGTCCTACTTCTTTTGTGGGCATAGTATGCCAAAATAATTTTCTCATACATGTTTGGTTCTACTCTCAAAAGTAAACCATCCTAATAAAATCTCAAAATACTAAAACATAAGTCCTAGTAACTATTGGGGATTCGGAGAAAAGAGGAGCAATGTATAAGAAGAAGAATATAGTTGCAGAGAAATTCAAGTATTTTCATTCATGCTACTAAACCAAGTTACATAGGACTCTTTAAATAGGAATAAAAAAAACTAACCACTTACTGAAAAACATACCACTTACTCACACTAATTAACCACTAACCTAAAGATTAGAAACTAACAAAGATATGCTTCAACTAAACTAGGAATCCTAACAAACGTGTTACTCTGTCAACTAACTAGGAAGCACTAACGACCTTTGAATCAATATTCAACACTCCCCCTTGATTCAAAATTACAAACTCCAAGTTTCTGCCGGAAATGATCATGTTTGTCTTGTGGGAGTGCCTTGGTGAAGACATCTGCAATTTGATCCCTTGTACCACAAAACTTTAACTCTATATCACCTTTTGTTGTTAGGTCATGAATGGAATGATAACGGATGTCAATGTGATTTGTTCTGCTGTGAAAAGTCAGATTCTTTGTCATTGCAATTGTTGCCTTGTTATCACAGAATGTCTTTTTCATCCTTCTGCCAATAGAAAATGTCAAACAACAATCTTCATAACCATATAGCCTGACATGCTGCTAAAGTTACAGCAACATACTCTGCTTCTGATAATGATAATGCAACCATATCCTGTTTCTTTGAACTCCAAGAAATCGCCCCAGATCCTAAACTAAAAACATTTCCAGAAGTACTCTTTCTGTTATCTATACTTCCTGCCTAATCACTATCACTGTACCCTATCAAGCTGAAATCTGCAACTTTGGAGTACCAAATCCTAAAGTCAACAGTCCCAGTAACATAACGCAACACTCTTTTGGAAGCACCAAGATGTTGCTTGGTAGGACAACGCATATACCTAGACAACATACTCACAGAAAATATGATATAATGACGAGTATATGTTAGGTACTTCAAACCTCCAATCAAGCTTCTGTAAGGACTAGGATCAGCAAGATCTGTGCCATCTTCAAGCTAAAACTTTTCATTTTCATTCATAGTGTGGCAGGCACTTTATAGTTATGCATACCAAACTTGAACAAGAGGTCTTTTTCATACTTCATTTGAGAAATAAAAATTCCACTCTCCACCTGTTTCACTTGAAGACCAAGAAAGTATTGGAAAATACCTAAATCTGACATTTCAAACTCCTTAATCATGCAAGATTTAAATTCAGCAACTAAAGTTTCACATGATCCCATATAAATCATGTCATCCAAATAGAGACAAACTATCAAAAAATCACTCGTACCTTATTTCTTTACATACTGCGTAGTCTCATTCTCACTCCTTTCAAATCCATACATCCGAAAGTACGAGTCAATTTTGTTATACTATGCCCTCGACGCTTGTTTTATCCCGTAAAGTGCCTTCTTAAGTTTGTAAACTTTTCTCTCATTTCCACTAATAACAAAACCCTCAGGTTGGGAAACATAAACTTCCTCTTCCAAATCCCTATTTAGGAATGCAGATTTAAGATCAAATTGATAAACAATTTAGTAGCCAAAGATTAGAGTATTCTAACCATTTCAAAATGAGCAACACGTGAAAATATTTCATCGTAATCAATACCTTGATGTTTAGCATATCCCTTAGCTACAAGCCTAGATTTGTATCTCTATATGCTCCCGTCTGCATGACTCTTGACATTGAATGCCCATTTGAGTCCAATGGGTTCCTTTCCATCTAGTAGATTCACCAACTCCCATGTCTGGTTTTGCTTAATTGCTAGCATCTCTCCTATCATTGCATTTTTCCATACTTGACTCTTTGTAGCTTCTTTGAAACAAGTGGGTTCTGCATCATACAAAGACAAAGAACAATTCTCATAAATCTCTTTCAATGATTTGAATTTCATTGGTGGAGTCTCGCTGGAAGATTCTGTTGAAGAGGAATTGCTGCCATATCTTTGGAGCGTTAAGCCGTGATCACTTGTTGGACAAGACGTGCTTGATTGAGGAGTAAAAAGGTTGCTACTTGCTGTAGAAGAACTGTATGTGTTCTCTGGAATGGAAACTGCTAAAGGTTCTTGCTTAAATATTTCATCAGTAGACAAAAATTAAATATTCGAATTAATATTCCCAGAATCAAAGTTCCATCTAGCATCTTCATTAAACATAACATTTCTACTTATCATAATTTTGCCACTCACTGGATCATATATCTTATAAGCTTTGGATTGTCTTCTATATCCAACAAAGATACATTTTTTTGATTTTTCATCAAGATTTTGCCTAGCATGTGAGTTCACCAAAGTATAAGCTATACATCCCATGACACGTTAATGGCTTACCTTAGGCTTTTAACCTCTCCATACTTCATATGGTGTTTGATTAAGAACAGCCTTGGTGGGTGAAATATTTAGCATGTAGAAAACAGTAGCAACAACTTCACCCCAGAAACACTTTGGTACACCTCTGGCTTACATCATGTTTCTGCCTATTTTAACAACCGTCCTATTCATTCATTCGGCAATACCATTCTGCTCTAGTGTATATAGTGTTGTAAGCTCTCTGTGAATACCATTTTCCTCACAAAAAATATTGAATTCATTTGACATAAATTCACCACCTCTATCTGTTCGAAGAGTCTTGATTCTACAACCACTTTGTTTCTCAACAAAAAACTTATATTTCTTGAAATTCTCAAATATTTCAGATTTGAATTTCAAGAAATATACCCAACCCATTTGACTATTATCATCCGTAAAAAGTAGAAAATATCGACTTTCACCTAAGTATTCAACACTCATAGGACCACATATATCAGCATGCACCAGTTCAAGACAACCAGAGGCTCTCCAAGACTATCGGAAATGAATTTTTATTTTGTTTTCAATTCACACATTCTTCACAGAATTCAAGAGCATCAATTCTAGGCAAACCTAGAACCATATTTATATGACCTAATAATTTCAACCCCTTTCCATTCAAATAACCATACCACAAATTCCATAAATTAGCTTCGGTACTATCTTTGGTAACTAATGCAAAACTTTTAACCTCAGAAATTTCAAGAGGAAACATTCTATTTTGAGTCATTTGTATGTCAACAATTTTGCATCCTATTTTTTATCTTGAATGCTACAAGAATTGTCATCAAACAGATAGAGTATCCACAAGTTATCAATTGCCCAACATTCAACAAGTTATGGGCTAGACAAGGAATATATTACACATCACTGAGAAGTTTTACATTACCATGAGAAGTTTTTAAAGCAATTATACCTTTCCCTTCGACTTTCATTGCCTTGTCATTCCCAAGATAAACTTTTGACTTCTCCAATTCATCAAGTTCTTTAAACAACAACCTTCTGCCAGACATGTGGTTGGAGCAACCACTATCAATGATCCAAACATCATTCGAACCAGCATCTGCTGAGGAGTGAGCCGTGAACATATTACTCTTCTCTTGTTGTTTCTTAGTAGAATTTATCTATTGTTGTTTATCCTTCTATTTAGTATAGAAATCAACTTCCTTGTGCCCCATTTTTCTACAATAACAATGCTAAATATTACTCTTGAACTGCCGGTGCTCACCACTAAATTGAGCTCGTCCTCTGCCATGACCTCGACCACAGAAACTACCTCTACCTCTACATCCTCTGGAAGGAACTCATCAATTCATCAAAATCATAATCAGATAAATTATGTGATTCCTTAATGGTAGCTATGACATGATCAAATATTTTATTAAGACAACTTAGAACTTTAGCAACTACAGTTTCATCAATAATTTTGCCATCATATGCCTTCATATGATTAAAAATTGTACTGACTCTAGATAATTAGTCTTGTATAGATTCACTACTTTTCATGAATGAATTTTCAAAATTACATCGGAGTGACTGGAGTTGACAGTCATTACCTTTGTCAAGCCGTGAAATTCTTTCTTTAGAATATCCCATGCCTTTTTTGAGGTTTCTGCAACAACAATTCTGGAAAAAACTGAGTCATGCATAACTTTTTGGATGTTGAACAATGCCTTAGAATCTTTCTTTTTGTTCTCCCGCAATCTTTGTGCTTTATCTTCCTCAACATAGCCATTCTCCACCAAATCCCATAATTCTTAATACTTGAACAATGTATTCATCTTTATGCTCCAAAATTCATATTTATCTCTATTAAAGATGGGAATTAGTTGCTGAGATATGGAAGATGCTGCATTGGTAGCCATTCTTTTCCCTTAATTTTGATTTTCTTCTTGCTCTTGCCTTATCTCCCAGCTTGACCTAACCTGGACAGAGAGAAAAAATTAAGAAAAAGATACTCTCTCTCCACTCTGACACCAAATTTGATGGGGAATCAAAGAAAAAAGGAGTAATGTACAAGAAGAAGAATATAGTTGTGGAGAACTTCATGTATTTTGATTCATGCTACTAAACCAAGTTACAAAGGACTCTTTAAATAGGAATAAAAAAACCTAACCACTTACTGAAAAAAATACCACTTGCTCACACTAATTAACCACTAACCTAAATATTAGCAACTAACAGAGATATGCTTCAACTAAACTAGGACTCCTAACAAACGTGTTACTCAGCCAACTAACTAGGAAGCACTAACGACCTTTGAATCAATATTCAAAATTAACTTCACTAACAAAATCATTTCCAAGATTATTTGTCTAAGACTTGCTCCTATTCATTCTCATCTAATTTATGATAACCAATCAAGGTTTGTTAATGGAAGAAGTATATTTTAGAATATCATGTTTTCTCAAGATATTATAAACAATAATAAAAAGTCTAATGAGGGAGATAATATGGTTATCATGCTTTATATGTCAAAGGTGTTTGATAGAGTTTAATGATCAGTTGCTTGTCTCGTTTTAAGAAGAATGGGATTTGGAAATATTTTTATTGATATGGTTCGAAGAATCATAGATAATAACTGCTACTCTATCCTGATAAATGGTGCAAGATATGGGTTTCTTCATTCCACTAAAGATCTCAAACAAGGTGATCCACTTTGTCCAATCTCTTTATTCTTGAAGCTAAATTTCTTTCAAGAATGCTGAATAATCTTCATGACCATCACCTATACCATAGTTTGCATTTGGAGAAGAAGGGACCTCAAATCAATCATATGAGCTTTACAGATGATGTTGTTATTTTGTCTTCTACGAAAGATACTATTTTGCAGCTTATTATGGGATTTTTAAATGATTATAAAAATGTATTTGTCCAGCTCATTAATGAGGAAAAGATCCACTTTATGATACCTTCCAAGACCCCTTGTGACACTATCGACATAATTAAGGTGATCATTGGATTTATCAAAGAAGATAACTCTATCACTTATCTTGGTTTTCCACTTTCCATGGGGGTCAAAGAATTATATGCTTCTCTAAGATAGTACCAAAAATGGTGATCAAGATTAGGGGATGGAAAGACAAAATTCTCATCTTTGGTGTTAGGTCAACATTGTTCAAGTTTGTGCTTTATTCCCTACCTATTTAATATACTATCAGTTGTAGCACCTCCCAGGACCACACTTAAACATATTAAATCCATTATTTTTTTTATTTCTTTTGGAGTTGGGGCAGTGAAAAAAGAAAGTATCATTGGGACTCTTGGGAAACCTATTACTTTCCTTATAATAAAGGAGGTATAAGAGTGAGATTACTTGGTGATGTTTGTCATTCTTTGTAATACAAATTGTTGTGGCTTTTTAGAAGCAAAAATACTTTCTGGGGGGATTTTTTAAGAGCTAAGTATTGTCAAGGAGAAAATCCAATTACTAAGAAGAGGAATTCTTATCAGTCCTTGATATTGAAAAACATGATAAATAACAAGATAAAGGCTGAGAAGCATAGTAAATGCATTCTCCAATCAGGTGGTTGTTTTGGTAGGATGATTGGTCGAGAATTAATCCTTCAGCAAACTACAAAGTGGTGCAAACGAGACTTAACAACACCAAGATTTTTTACCCTTTTACTAATGTTAATTGAAATGATGTGAGGGTGAGATAAATTGCACCACCTTAACTTGTTCATCAGATCCTCAACACTCAATTTGTTTCCCAAGGAGGGGTCCCAAATAAAGCAGTGTGGAAGACTAATACAAAAGCGAACATTACTTGTTATTTATCTTGGGAGTTAGTGAGAAAAAAGAAAAAAAATTAACTAATTACTTCACATGGAATACACACATTCCTTAGAATTAAAATACCAACAAATGAGACCTATAGGCATCCATTAAGAGACCATCCCTTTAAAACACTTCCTTATGAGGTGGTAGATCTCGGACTGAATGACGTTTACAAGCTTCTACTATGTGCTACTCCTATTGTAATTTACTAGAGCATTTAGAAGAATAGGTGACCTAGTAAGTATGGAGGAAAGAAGTCCAATACAACTAGAGTTATTTATTCCTTGATCAAAGATAATTCTTACTTTCTCCATACTATTTTTCTTATTTGAATTGGTCTATTAGCTAGATAGATTTGATCTTAATAGTAGAATACTTTAAGAATGAAATTATTATTCTTAGTGAGTGTTGGAATAAACCTAGTGCACCTTGGGTTAAACATAATAGATTAGGAGCAGGAGATATTTTAAGAGATTATCAAAGTAATTTTATCTATGCTTTTGTAACACCTTTAGTAGTTGGTTTTAATAATGATGCCGAAGTTCAAACAACTATGTGTGGTGTTACTTTTTGTTCACAACATGGATACATTAGGATCATACTTGAAGTGAACTCTGATCTACTCATAAAGTAGTTAAACCACACAATTAAATGACCATGGAGAATCCATTTATAAATGACTTCTCTATAGCAGCTATGCAACATATTTGATAGTTTTCAATGTAGACACACCTATAGAGAAGCTAATCAAGTAACAGATATTTTGTCTAAACATAGTCATATACTTCACACTACTAAATATTTCTAACATCAACATAATCTATCAAAGGAGGCATGAGGTACTTCACTCTTGACAAGTTAGCCATGCCAAATTTCATAAGGAAGAAGCTAGAAAGGATTAAGAAACCACCTTGAGTTTTCTTTTTGCAAGATATTTTCTCAGGTCTTCACCTGTACTTCTTTTATTTTACTTATCTTCTTCAACTAAGCTCTTTCTTGTCTAGTTATATATTTTTGAAGAATTTCTTAGTTTTGATTTCTTCTTACTTTGTAAGGGGAGGATCTCCCTTATTTATGCTTTTTGAGTTACTTTGTACTGAGAGATGTCCTTTCATATCTACGTAGTTGCTAGGCTTTGTTTTAATTAATTAGGGATGAGTAAGCTAGCATTGATAGGCTAGCCGACTCTTGAATCACCATAGGTTCAAAAATAAGATTTATATCCCCCTCATTTTATTATTGGTTTCCTTTGTTTTTATTTATGAAAAAGCTGGGGGTATTGCTCAGCCCTGACCACCTTAAGGATTGTTAAAAAATTTTAAAAAAACTATAATTCTCAACAAGTCACAAATGACTTAAGGCAGACATAGGAAAGCTCTAAACACAAAAAAATCATGAAAAAAAAGAAAATAATCTGGAGTTCCAATGCAACTAGACAAGTGCAATATATAAGGAATATTCTTCAAAAGTTAAAAAATAAGACTAATCCCAAAATAAAAGAAAATATATTAGCTCCAATCACCACAAGCTCACATAATTTGTAATCAACAGATTTTCATGAGGATGGCATTACCATCAATGGCTCATACTATTATCTGCATTAGGTAAAATGATACATCGGTGTAGTATAAAAAACAAAACACGTGATACTCAGTAAGCATTATAGGCCAACTAAGCTTACTTAAAATAAAAACAAAATAAAATATGAATAACTGCAAAAGGAAAACAAAGAGGGGTCAAAAAAAGAGTAATACTCTAAAGCTAGATAATAGTGAGAATATAAGTAATTAACTCAAAAATCCTAAAGTTAGTGAATAACCATAACCCAATCATACCCGTATAAGCTCGAAGGTACACACAAATAATAAATAAGCCCAACCAGCCCCCATAAGAGCAATTGATGAAAGTAAAAAAGTAATACTACATATAAACCAAGTACAATAGTGAGTAAATACAAAAGGATGATATGACATGAAATAAACATACCGTATACTCCTCTACCTGGCATATCTATAAAACGTGATCAAAAATGAATAGGACTTCCAACCAAAATCAATAACAATACATGACTAGACTCAAATTGAGAGTAGATAGTCCATTTCTCTTTTTAGATTCATTTAAAGTATTCAAAAATCCCATTTATCAAGTCAGGAATAGTGCTTTTAGGCCAAAATACAAATATGTCAAAGATACAAAATCAAACAAGTACAAATGGAGTGATCAAACTAATACAATACCAATAATCAGGCCACTAATATGCAAATAGGTGTTTTACGATCGTCTACACTAGGAAGATATGTTATTGTAAGGTAAATAATCTTAAAGGAGTGATAAAACTAGCTACAAGCCCCAAGAATTCCTATATAAGGCTAGCAGCTACTTGAACCTAGACTATAGCATCTAAGTCTAACCATAAAGATACTTTGAACCCTAAGTTTGGTCCTAGAAGAGAATCTACTATTGAGCCTAAAGGTTCTAAGGCAACATTCTACTATAAGGCCCCTAAATTGGTTGTAAGGATAATTCCTACCTAAATAAGGTAAAGACATAATATCCTACCAATAATTGATAAATTATCACACAAATAACTTAATCAAGTAAAGTCTAGGAGTAGGTAAATCGCAACCTACCTAGACGCTAAAGAACGTGCTCAAAACCCACTAAACTAGAGATTTTTCCCTTCCAAAAGCCTTTGGCCACTGCCATACTATCAAAATAATAATCTATGTATCAATACAATAATAAGTAACCAACATCATGAATTTATTCTTGAAGTCAGAATTTGGGTCAAATTTCATCCATAGGGCCTGCTTATGAAATTTGCTAATTTAACTCGCAATTGTGTCCCGTATGGGTCAAGGATCATGTACTTAAAAATTGAGTATGATCCCCCATCAAATCATGCCTCAAAATAGCCCCACAGACCGATGGAAAATAGGGAATTTAACTAAGGAATTGAATGAAATAGAGGCTAGGATTCACAAATCAAAGTAACAATGAATCCTAGTCTTATCTTATGATCCCACACTGTTTATCAAAGCTTAATGGTTTAATAATGGAGATTTTATTCATAGAAAATCATTTGGGGTCAGAGGAAAAATATATATAAAACATAGGAATGGACACTTAAGCAAAAATATGACCACTTAAGCAATTTTCGCTTGAGTGTCCAAGGACCACTAAAGTGATACCTGACAAGGTGGCCAACCACCACTAAAGTGGTGTGCAATCACTAAAGAGGCTATCACTTAAGTAGCTTTACAAGGTACTTGGGCACCTACACTTTCGTATATTTTTAAAACTCCCATCTAGTGCTTGGAATTTATTTAGAAGGAGGTGCACACAAACAAAATATGATACCCTACAAAAATATATTTCAAACTCAATAGAACCTTAAAAATTCCAAACTGATGTCGTTTCACCAAAACGCATACCCCATAGCACTATTCTATTATTACCAATTTCTAACTAATAGATCAAAATAGGCCCAGAAGCCTCGACATCCAACCAAAGTTCCTCCTACCAAAAGTAAATTCCTCTATATCTCTCTTCATCCCACTCTACCATTAACGTTGCATTAAATCCCTATATATCTTAGTTGCCATATGCAATCACTCAGTCATGCTTCATTAAAAAACAACCCAAATCAATGCCGAAAGAATCCCAATAGACTAAAAATCCATGTCCCTCAACTGGAAGAGTCAAAGTTTGAGATAAAGTAAGTAAGGTGTTGATCTTTAAAAAGTTAGCCTCACACTCGGTGGAGCACTAGAATGGGACATCCTTCCTATTTAATCTGGGCATTGATTCTTCTATAGAACAATACCTATTGATGACCTGTTTGTTGTAACCTACCAACCTAAAAAGCTGCAAACCTTGGAAAGAGAAGTGGGACTAACCCAATTATAATTAGCCTCAATCTTAGGCATACCATAATCCTATTCTTGGACATTATGTGTCCTAAGAATTCTATAAACTTAAACCAGAACTCGTACTTCGAGAACTTAGTATAAAGGTTTTAGTCTCTTAAAGTGTGGAGCCCAATCCTCTAATGTTTCTTATACTTCTCCCTACTCCTTAAGTAAGTATGAATGTCGTCGATAAATAATATCATGAAAAAGCATATAATAAGGCCTAAACATAAAATTCATCCGGTCCAAGAATGTTTTTGGGGCATTGGTCAACCCAAACGACACCATCATGAACTCATAATTATGGTATCTAGTCCTAAAAGTTATCTTAAGAATGCCCACCACTCGAATCCTCATCTAATGGTAGCCAGATCTCAAGTCAATCTTTGAAAACACGGTCTCACCCTAATATAGTTAGAGAGATCAGCACTATGCAATATCAAGTGTTTATTATTTATGATTATCTTGTTCAATTATCAATAATCAATACACATAGAATCATTATTTTTCTTCATAAAAGTGATTGAGAGCCCCAAGATGAAAACCTCGGTCTAATGTAACCCTTACAAAAAAGCTCCTACAAAATAACATTAAGCTCTCTCAACTCAACAGGAGCAAAGCAGTAAGGTAGAATTGAACTAGGCCTGGTCCTAGCTTAATATTAATAGCAAAGTTGATATCATGGTTAATTTAGAGGCTAGACAAGTCAATAGGGAAGACATCAATACTTATAGACTATATAAACAAAATCAAGGGAAAGAGTGTCAGCACTATTATTGCAGACTTATGCAAAATAAGCCAAACTTTCCTTCCAAACCATCCTCCTAGATAGAATATAAAAAATAATACCTGTCGGTACATGACTATTAGAACCTTTCAAAATGACTGGGGAAATTCCAAGCATGGCTAAGGTAATAATCTTTTTGAAGCAATCCAATAGTACGCAATAAGGGTATACCTAATCTATGCTTAAAATAGCATCAAAAGCAACTATATCAAGAAAGATAAGATCAGCCCAAGTGTCATACTCTATAATAATCACCAAATAAGATCTCAAAACTTGATTTACTACTAAGAAATCACCTGCTAGAGTAGCTGCAAGCATGGACATAGATAAAATTCTCATTAATCATCCTTAACTGGAAAGTAAAATAAACTACTCGAATTAAAAAACACTAAAGATGATATTTGGCAGACTGAAATCATACCTATGATCACAAAATTTGATGTCTCCATCTCTAGCCTACTAAGAAAGGCATATAGTTATCTATGCCCACTATTGACTTGAGAAGCGAACCGACCACCAGTCCTGCCCAACTAGCCACCTCCATGAGAAAAATATGAACCAGTGTTGCATCCAATCACACACGCAAGTATACATAGTAACCAAAGTAGTAAAGTGGCCTTTGAAAACCAAGTATTGATCATATAAGGACTTGGTAATTAATAACTATCCAATTCAAGCGTTACTAATGAGATAAAATAAGTACGAGAGTAACCAATTGTGAGTTCAAGTTTTATAATTATAACTAAGTAACAAGAAATAAAAATGGTATGAACTTTTAATTTTAAACAATATAAGGAGAGCTTCATGGGTTGGGGCATCTACTACACATTCATGTCTAATTATGGTTTTTAGTCGGTGTTGGTGTTTATCGTGATTCTTGATCTAAGGGGTTGATATTAGAACTTATGAATGGTCATCGTATAATTAATATACCCAAATTAATCTCACAACTACATCGTTAAGTGGGTATGTGAGTCTTAATTTGGGTGCATTAAACTATCTTCTCATTTTATTGGCCAAGTGGGACATTTAGGTATAATTGTATCCTAAACATAAATCATCCTTTAACAATAAGATTCTAATGATTAAAGACATGATCCAAGATACTTACATTCTTAATTCCGTCTCTCAAATATTATGGTCAATTCATTTTAGTACAATATTTATTCTAACGTTCATGACATTTTAGAATAGTATAACAAGAATGTAAGAACAATCACATACTTGATAAACGTACAAACCAACTTTAAACCATAATTAAACAATAATGTTTGTAGCCTCAACAATATAATGAGGGTGTTTATACACTCATATTATTATGAATAATCACCATAAATTATTTCATAATGCAAAACTATAAGAAAGTAAAGTTTGGGAATAAAGAACCCTAGTTTAAGCCCCTTGCTGGTTTGCCTTCTCTCCATTTCATGTAATTCTCAAAAGGTGTGTTAAAATTATGAATAATTTCAAATTTTATAGTATTTTAGGTCATTCTTGAGTTCCCCAACATGAAATCTATCAATTGACATCATTGCCCATCACTTTGGAGGCTTAACATAGAGTTTTGGACATTATGGAGGCTGTCTCGCACCGCAAGGCCTCCAACTCATGTTTGGGGTCAATGATCACACAAAGGAAAGGAAAAAATATTTAGGTTCATATCATACTCCCCATAATTCCTTGATGTGTGCGGCACAAAGAATAACCCAAGGTGCCGATTATTCTTGTTTTCGCTCTATATCATTATGTATTGGCTCTTTGTTTTCCTAGTTCTTAGGACTTGTTTGTAGGTTTCATTTAGCTTCAAAACACCTGAAATGGTATCCTAAAATATCAAAGAACATGAAATATTTCACACAACATAATAGAGTTCAACAAAGTACACTAGTACTAAGCATAGCTCAAACTAGCGCAACTAGTTTACTCGTCTAAACTCTATTTGATCTTTTTGACTATTAACTTATTTAAGTTGAACCTTAAGCACTATAAATATTTTATTAAAAATATAAGTACAAAATTAAACTCTTAATTACTCGTTAATATCATTAGTAAGTCCTCAGTACTAAGCTAAACACACAGAGATACTGATACTTAGGAGTATAAATAAGCCTAAGATCATAGACCCACACTTAAAGCTTTGTTCTTCCATGAAAAACTCTTATACATCAAGCATAATCAAGGAAGACTCTAACATAACTACTATGAATAATACAATCAATCTAGAACTACAATGACTACATGAATAGAAAGCTCCACAATAAGCATGTCATAAACATTTGAAAACTCATGAACAGTACTTCAAAACATCCTAGATTCAAGAATTGACTCCACCAAATTGGCAAAATCATGCATATTACTCAATCAAAGAGATCATATAGGTCACCTATCCATATTCACTTACAAACAAAAAGTTCATCACAAGAATAGGCATAAGAATAAAATTTCGGTTACTCTCACAAGTAATTCGCATGCCACATAAGATGAACCATAATCTTGCTCTTACTATAGTACTCCACTAATATCAGAATATCGAGGATTGAATCAAGTAGGACTTTAAGAGTTTTAATATAGGCTAAGGTACGGGTAGTAACTATTTTTTCCAGTAATAATTATTATCTTCCCTAAGCAGTTGTTTAATACATCATTCTACAATAAACTCTTTTCTCAACCACCAATTTCTCACTACTTTTGTTTTCTTACATCTCTTTTATTTTGCCCCAGCTCTTTAATCTAGTTCACATATATTAAGGAGAGTGTATTCTGTATCACCACATGATTCAGTTTTAAACACTTTCTTTCTTCTCATTGCACCACTTGCAACAACAATATTTATAATTGTTGATAGCAATAGTTGCTATTTTGGGGCTTTACTTTCACCTTTTTCTTCTTTAATTTTACACTGCTTAACCATATTAATTTTTTAACTAAAGCACTTAGGAGCTTTGGACCAAATTTGGCCAATCAAAAAAAGGAATATGATACATATGAGGCTACTCAAAAATAGGCTAAAAGCTTAATGCAGCTAACTAAGATCATGCACGAAGGGTTGATAAAAATGGGTCTAAACATGGCTATCAACAAATTGCCTATATCATCTCTTAAACCCAATATTCTTTATTTTACTTTGCAAACACACCAGACAAGTTCTGGACATCAATATACAACCGGTAATATATACGAAAGCTCACATCACACATGGAACATGTTCAAGTCAAGAAGGATCCCTATATACACTCAACCAAGCATTATCATGAATTCAAAATTAATCCAATATCACACCAAAGTCATAAAAATGAGCCTACGTGTCTCAAAAGTAGCCATTCAACACAATTGACATGCTTTACATTTAAAACTAACTTGCATCATGTAATCATAGATAGAAACTAACAAGAACATCTATTTTATTCCTAGTACAAAAATTTAAAAATTTACTCCTAAAAATGAAAAAGGGATATTGGGTTCAAAGGTTGCTCCTTTGCAAAAAAACCAAAAAGAAAAATCAAGGAGTGGGTGAAGTGTGCCCCTACTAGACAGACAACAAAATGACTAACAAACAAAGAGAAAACATTTTTGTAATTTATTAAAATTTATTTTAAAAAAAAATAAATGAAACAAAAATCCTATAGCAACACTTCACCCTAAGCCATGAGAATACTCTCTATCCTACACTTAAAAACACACTTTGTCCCTAAAGTATAATTCAAAAGCAAGAACAAAAATACTTCCTAAGTCCACTGACCCTAGTTAATAGCATCTTAATCATACATGAGGTTAGGTGGACCCCACACACAGTCTTTTCCATGCTCCTTAGCTTGGCTCTTTGATACTCAGACATCCTGTAAACCTGTGACTCGGCAACCAAATGAACAAACATGAAATAAAAACTAAAATACAAAAATTAAATACCTACCTTAACTTGGGTTGCCTCCCTAGCAATGCCTGATTTAGTATCGCAGCATGACCCATATCACTATGCCAATCATATTCATTCATCGTCTTTTTCCTACTCAAAGGCCATCTTCTTATTCTTTTCTAACCTTTTGAGTGTCTATTCTCAAGCTATCCATCCTTTAAAATAATAGCCTTTCCAGTCTCTTCTTTCAGTTTCACTACTTTAGGATTAAGTGGTGGCTTGGGCAACTCTATAAGATAGTATGATGAGGTCATTGGTGATTCGCACTCCACCATCCCACACTCATCTAGCTCCATAGCTGTGATCATACATAAATCCTTATAATGTGATGGTTGATTGAGTGGTTTGTAACTTTAAAAACCATATTTTCATCATCTATCTCGTAGAATGAGTGCCTTTTCTAACATCAATTATTGCTCCTCTCATCACTAAAAATAGATGCCCCAGTATGATTGATACCCTATCATCTGCATCATAATGAAGAACAATAAAATCATCAGAAAAATAAACTTACCAACCATAATAAAGATGTATTTAATAATTTCTCCAGGCTGCACTCTGGTTCTATCTGCCATTTGGAGAACAATGGAACATGGCCTTAGCTTTCCTAGTCCAAGAGTATTAAAAAAGACAAGGGAATCAAATTTATGCTTGCCCCCAAGTTAGTTAAAGCATTGATCATATCATTATAACTAATTTTTATGGGGAGGGTGAAGCTCTCTAGGTCTTTCAGCTTTTTTGGCATCTTTGTCATCACAACCAAACTCATTCCTTAGTAAGTGTCAATATATCAATGTCTCCAAACTCTGTCTTATTGGTCACCACATCCTTTAAGTGCATGGTATACTTAGGCATACCCTACAAAATATCTATCTAAGGGAGATTAATATAAAGTTCTCTGAATGTGTCAAAGATCTTGTTAAAACATGCATCCTTCTTATTCTTTTTAAACTTTTAATGGAATGATGGAGTTATGTTTCTTGTACTTGCTCAGTTGCCTTAGTTATTAGGTACTCAAGACTTTCCCAAATTTTCAAAATCTTTGGCTGCTACTTGTTTCTCCTCTGCCTGCTTTAGGACTAACTCTGTACCTTTTAATTTTTCTTTAAAGATCTAACAATCAAGTCTTGACACTCCTCAAAGTTATTTCCATTACCTTTTTCGAATTCTCTATGTCACTTGGCAAACCCCCTTAAGGTCTGGTATTCTGCGCTTCAGCTAATTTGCCAACTGTGTTTGTAGATTATTTTGAGAAAGTTGCTGATTTTAATCTCTGCAGCCGTCTATTCTTGATTATCCAGGTATATTTTAAGGTTTCTTTAATATTACTGGCATGCATGTTTTTGCAATCGTTAAAATTGCTGATTCTAAACTTGGTTGTTGTCGTATGAATAGTTGGGTTGGCTCTGCCACTTATGATTATAGGAATTACTATAATTTCCCTTCTATGCATTGCCTACAAAATTTACCGACTTCAGATTTTCTCCATATTAGTCTGTAAAGCAACCACTAATCCCAAAACTTTCATAGTAAAATGGGGTCTGCTGGACTGAATTTACTTGTTCCTAAGGTTGGTTCACACCTAACTTACTGAACTATGTCATCATTTGATTCTAAAAGGCTTACAACTGAGTGGCCAAATTTTATATTGGAGGGATATACTAGTCATTCCATGGGATATTACCTGGTCATGCGGCTATACACGCTGGGGTTCTTTGAGTAAGGAGAGCAGAACCCATATGGCCCGTGGATGGCTAAGACGACAAAGCTACATAACCTAGGTAAAGGTTCTAAATGCATGTTAAATCTGGTTCCCTTTCCCGGCATTTATATATATATGGTTATATGCATTATGGATAGTTTCACTTGGTTTTATGACTAATATTATTTTATCCTTATCATGAGTTTCATGCTAGTGGTCATTCGCTAGCCCCGTCTACTGGCGGCTGTATACCCATTCTATATAAGAACTAGTCATTTTACTCCTCCTGTTTAGAATGCGGATTTGGTATTGGCATTTGTACTAAAGTGGTGAACTTCCATCCTTTTGGAAGGCATTATTTCATGTTATGGATTTGTTTAGACTCTTATCTTTTATTTTGGATATTGGTTTTGGCCATGGTTGGAGGCATGTCCCAACCATATTTGTTTATTCTTTCAGATAGAGGCTTTATGGTACTTCTAAAGGTTGGTATCGGCAGGATCGATATTGGTGTCAGCCTTTGTATTGGAATAAGATGATGGGTTGACATCATTAGATGATATTGTTGGTTGCCTTATCATATTACATTCTGGGATTGGTTTGCATATTATGTTTTGGTATTCTCTTTGGTTTATGGTGTATGGTTTGGTTTGGTATGGTTGGCGAGTTGTAGTGGTATGGTTGGTCTCGGTTGGGTCGGTCTTGGTTGTGACCCTATCCAAGAGTCTTAATGAGAACAATAACACTATCTTGTTAGATAATCAAAATTCAACCTATCTAAGGCTGGATATAAGTTGTTGGGTTGGGTAACAGGGGGCTATCTCTGGTCCTGGTTAAACTTGGGATGCCTATTATGATAAGGCCTGGGGTAGGCTTATGTCAAGTTGGTATCAAAGTTTAGGTTCATGGTCAACTGGGAAGTCCACAAAACTGTATTGAGTAGAGTCACTTTTAGGGGTGTGAAGCATGCCACACTGATAAAAGAGAGGCTGCAAGACATTTAGAAATGCTTCACTTTCTTGGTATTCTATTATCAAGAATGAGATCTCAATCCTAGAATCTCCTCTAATCCTTCTTTGTTTGTCTTTTAGATCATGCCTCCTAGATTTAGAAGACAAGGAAATTCTTTTGTCCTATCTGGGGATAATGTTGAAGGGGTATATCCTACATCTGAAGTACATCTTCGATCTCATAGTCCTATTCTTGATGGTACTGGAGTTCCTCTTATTCCAGCTAGTTCTTCTCAGGTCTCTCAGGGCAATGTAAAGAACGTAGAATCTCATCAGTCTATTCATATCATTGCCTAATTGATTATTTCTTATGCTGAGCGGGGTGCAACTGGTGCTTTGTCTGTGAAGGCCATGGGGCTAGTTAATTTAGAATGATAGTTCCTCCAACTTTTATTGGGTGAAGGTAGAGGAGGATCCACAGGGCCTCTTGGATGAGATAGAAAAGATCATTTGGGTGATGCAGGCTACTAATATAGAGCGGGTTAGCTTTGCATCTTATAAGCTCAAGGATATTTCTTATTAGTGGTGTGAGGAGTAGGATAGGGATAGAGGTGATATGGAAGAGAATGGATTATGTGAGGCCTTTTCTAATGCCTTTATGGATCAATTCTTTCCTTAAGAGTTGAGAAAAGCTAAGATGGAGGAGTTTGTAAACCTCAAGTGGGGGCATCTCAGTAAAGAAATATGCTTTGAGATTTCATTAGCTATCAAGGGATGCTTTTGATTTGATGGCTGATATGAGGTTGAGAATGAGGAAGTTCTCTTTAGGGTTGAATAGATTTTTGATTTTAGAGAGCAAGACTACATTACTGATTAAAAATATGGACATCTCAGGGTTAGCTATTCATATACAGCAAGTTGAGGATGAAAAGAGAAAGCATGTGGATTTTAGGGATAGGTAGGGAAAGAGGAGCAGGTTTTCTGATTAGGGAGGTGCTCAGTCTCAAGGTTTTAGAAATGGGGGCAAGTGGAAGAAAAAAAAGTGGGGGAGTTTGAGCATTTTTTTTGCTAGTGCTTTTTATCAGGTGAGAGATATGCATTATAAAGTTAGTGATGATTCTCGATCATAGGTTGCCCAATCTCAGACGAGCGGAGGTCAGTTTGTTTTTTTGTGTCCTCCTTGTCAATTTTGTGGTCGTCCTCATCAAGGTTATTGTGAGGAAGGAAGGGACAAGTGCTTCAAGTATGTCAAAGTAGGCCATTAGCTCAAAAATTGTTTGGTCAATAAGGTTTCTATGGAGGAAAATAAGATTCTTGAGGCTTCATCTTTTGCTCCTACACCTGATGGTGTGTTATCTGCTTCTGTTACTACTCCTGGTTTGGGTGTTGGTCAGAATAGGTTGTATGCTTTGGCGTCCTGATAAGAATCTGAGGTATTACCTGATGTTGTTACTAGTATGTTATAGCTTTTCTCTCATAACATATATTGTTTGCTTGATCTGGGGTCCATTCTTTCTTATGTGACTCCATATATGGCTGTGTCTTTTGGTTGCAATCATGAAGTTATTTTGGATCCTTTTTTTATTTCTACCTCAATAGGTGACTCGATTATCTCTAAGAGAGTCTATAAGGGGTTTATGGTATCTGTTGGTAGCAAGAAAACCTTGGTGGATCTATTTGAGTTGGATAATATAGATTTTGATGTAATTCTAGGTATGGATTGGTTGCATTCTTGTTATACATCTGTGTATTGCTGGACCATATGGTTTTCAATAAGTTTCCTTATAAATCGGTAATAGAATGGGAAGGTAGTTCCTTTGCTCCTATGGGGATGTTTATTTCTTATCTTAGAGCTCGAAGGTTAATCTCTAAGGGGTGTCTTTATCACTTGGGCCAGGTTAAAGATTCTATCTCGGAAGGTCTTTCTTTGTCTTCGGTCCTTGTGGTTAATGAATTTCCTGAGGTTTTTCTAGATAACCTTCCTGGTGTTCCTCCGAATAGGGAAATAGAGTTGGGTATTGTTTTGTTTCTGAATTCTTGTCCAATTTCTATTCCTCCATATAGAATGGCTCTAGCTAATTTGAGAGAACTCCAGGAGCAACTTAAGGATCTTTTATATCAGGTGTTTATTTGTCCTAGTATTTCTGTATAGGGTGCACTAGTGTTGTTTGTCCACAAGAAGGATTGTTCCCTTTGAATGTACATCGACTACAGGTAGTTGAACAAGGTGAAGGTCAAGAACATATATTCTCTACCCTAGATAAATGCCTTTTTTGATCAGTTACAGAGTACCAAGTTCTTCTCTAAGATAGATCTTGGGTCTGGGTATAATCATCTTAAGATTAGGGAGTTAGATATACCTAAGATGACTTTTTGTACTAGATATGGACATTTTGAGTTCTTGGTGATGTCATTTGGGTTGACTAATGCTCCAACAATATTTATGGATTTGATGAACAGAGTGTTCATGCAGTATTGGGATCTCTTCATCATTGTGTTTATTAATGACATTCTAGTTTATTTGAAGAGTGAGGTAGATCATGCTAATCACCTCTATGTGGTGTTGGAGACCTTAAAGGAATAAAGTTGTATGCCAAGTTCTCTAAGTGTGAGTTCTGGTTGAACGCGGTGACTTTTTTGGGCCATATTATTTCTAGTGAAGGGATCATGGTGGATTTGCAGAAGGTTGTTTTGGTGAAAAGGTGGCCTAGGCCTACGACTTCTTCTGATATTTGAAGTTTCTTGGGTTTAGCCAGGTATTGTAGGCAGTTTGTGAAAAGATTTTCTTCAATAGCTGCTTCCTTGACTAGGTGAACTCAGAAGAAGGTTAAGTTCTCTTGGTCGGATGCTTATGAAGGGAGTTTCTAGAAGTTTAAGTATAAGTTGACTTTGGCTCTAATCCTAACCTTGAAGAAAGGCAATGATGGGTTTGTAGTTTATTATAATGCATCTTGGGTAGGGTATAGTTGTATTTTGATGCATCATGGGAAGGTGATTGCCTATGCTTCTAGGCAGTTGAAGGTAAATGAGAGGAATTATCCGACTCATAATTTGAAGTTGTTGGCGGTTGTGTTTGCTTTGAAAATATGGTGGCATTATTTGTATGGTTCACATGGATATCTTGTTTAATCGCAAATCTTTTGTACATGTTAACTCAGAAAGAGCTTAATCTCAGGCAGAGAAGGTGGCTTGAGCTTCTCAAGGATTATGATATGAGTCTTCACTACCACCTAGGCAAGGCTAATATGGTTGCTGATACTCTTAGCAGGTTATCCTTGGGGAGTTTAACTTACATGGAGTAAGAAAAGCAAGAATTGGTAAAGGCTATTAACCGATTGGCTAATCTTGGAGTTCATCACTTGGACTCTAAGAATGGTGGAGTAATGGTGCATAAAGTGGTTCGTTCATCTCATGGTGTAGAGATTAAAGAGAAGAAAGTGTTGGATCCTATCTTGATAAAAATCAAGGGTGATGTTAGTGGGCAGAAGAAAGTGGAGTTTGATTTCGATGGTGATGGTACTTTACGGCACTAAGGAAAGTTATGTGTTCCTGATGTCAACAGGCTGTGAAAAAGGGTTTTGGCTGAGGCGCATGAGTCATGCTATGTTCATCCTAGATCAACTAAGATATATCATTATCTAAAGGAGATCTATTGGTAGAATGGGATAAAGATGGATGTGGCTAATTTCGTGGCCAAGTGTATAGTATATCAACAGGTTAAGGTTGAGCACATGAGACCGTTGGGTTGTATCAAGAAATTGATTTTCCCAAATAGAAGCGGGAGGTGATCAATATCAAGTTCATTACCGATCTTCCTCAGTTTTGAAATTAGTATAATTTGATTTGGGTCATCATTGATAGGATAACCAAGTCTGTGCATTTCTTGCCAGTGTGGACTACCTTTTCGATGGAGGATTATGCGTGATTGTATTATCAGGAGATGGTGAAGCTGCATGGGGTACCTATTTCGATTATCTCTTGTTGTGGTATGCAATTTATGTCTCATTTTGGCGGTCTTTCCTGAAAGGGTTGGGGACTAAGGTTAGTCTGAGTACTATTTTTTATCTACAGTCGGATGGGCAAGTAAAGATAACTATTCATATATTAGAAGATATGTTTCTAGCCTGTGTGATTGACTATCGTGGCAATTGGGTTGAACATCTACCTTTCGTGGAGTTTGCTTACATTAATAGCTATCATTCCAGTATTTATATGGCTTCTTTTGATCATTGTATGGTAGGAGGTATAGATCTCCTACTGGGTGGTTTGAGCTTGGGAAAGCGAACATGTTTGGTTTAAATATAGTTTATCAGGCGATCGAGAAGGTTAAGGTGATTCAGGATAGGCATAAAGTTACCCAAAGTCACCAAATATCCTTCGTGGATGTTAGGCATATAGACTTAGAGTTTGAGGTCGGGGAAAGGGTGTTCCTCAAGGTGTCACCCATGAAGGGAATGGTGTAGTTTGGCAAAAAGGGAAAACTCAGTCCTCATTATATTGGTCCTTATGTGATTTTGCAGAGAGTTGGCAATGTTACTTTTGAGTTGGAGTTGCCATCTAGCTTAAGTTTTGTTCATCCGGTCTTTCAGCTTTCAATTATGAGGAAGTGTCTTGGATCTTCTTCGGTTGTTCTTTTGGAAGGATTGGATATCTCGAATTCTTTGTTTTTTGAAGAGATCCCGGTTGAGATATTAGATAGGCAGGTTCGTCGGTTGTGTACAAAAGATGTGACTTTGGTTAAGGTTCTATGGGAACTATAAGGGGGAAGAAGCTACTTTGGAAGCAGAAGAGGACCCAAGTATCAGCATTTGTTTTCTTCCTGGGGGATTCATGCAGAAGGTATGTGTCTTGAACATATCTTTATTTTCTGAGTTTGTTAAGGAAAGATTTACATCTTTGCCTCTTTGTTTTCAAACTTTGTTAAAGGGATGTTTAATAATTCAAATAACTCTGTGTGTGGTTACCCTTACCTTGTCGATCATTTGGGGATGAATGTTCCAATTGGGGGAGACTGACACATCCTGGGTTTTGACCCTTAGAAAACTTCTTAGAAATCCATTCTCCGAACCCAATGCGACTCATGGGTATGAGCCATATGATGGGGTACAAGTGGTATGGACCTGTCGTAGCTGACCAGTGTTAGTTGGTTGGATGGTTTTTTTCACTGGAATGGGTACAACATAAGGGAATGAGTCATAAGGGCTTGGTACAAGTCATATCAAGGACTCGTATGGTGGGCAGTGTTCGATCCTCCTGGTATTTCATTTTGCCAGGGATACGAGTTATGGGTACGGATCATATGCTATGGTTACGACTTGGTTGGATGAGTCGTATATTAGACAGTGCTTGATCCAAGAGTTGAGTCTTGTATATGAGTGGTGGATACCAATGATATAGGAGAGTACGGCTCTTATGGGTCAGTTGTATCCCTATGATGGGTTTTTAAAAGATTGAAGTAGAGGTATTCTAGATATTTCCCTACTTACCCTAATTAGGACCCATGACTTCTAATACACTTAGGAGGTTATTTACCCAATTACTCTATTCATTAACACTTAGAAACTATTCCAACACATCTTATAATTCTTTCAAGAGCTTTTGGGGCAAGAAAGCTAGGGTTTCATCTTATGGATTGCTTTGGTGATTTCTTTTCATCAATTCTTCAGTATAAGGCATGATTTTCTTCCCTCATTGTAATTTCAACTAAAGGCATGGTTTATATGATTGATTTCATGGTTTTACTATCTCATGATTATGATTTTCAACTATTATGTGGGAGTTATGATAGTAAATTCTTGGTTATGGTTTTCTATGGTTTAAATTATGCTTTTTATATGCATTAATGGTGGTTTTAGCTAATTGGATTTCATGGTAATGATTTAATGGTCTTTGGAATTAGTTTTGCATATATTACGCCCCCAAGGTGTTTGATAAAAATCTTAAGAAGATATGACATTGCATTGACTTCTTTTAATGGAACTCATGCATGTTTTGAACTGGATAAAGGATTAATGCATGGTTTAAAATTTTTAAAAAAAGGTTAAAGGCTAAATGGTTAAGCTTGTGGAGAACATAGAAGTCTCCTAAGTGGATTAAATAAGGAAATTAGAAGGGCACCTAAAGTCCCTTAACTTAAATGGTTTAGATATGGATATTACTTGCAAGTAATGGGGTGGTATGATGATACCATTAATATTGGCCTTGGTTAATAAATGGTAAATGGACTATTTGGACATGGATTTAATTAGGCATTAATGGCGGAGAGTGTAGCTAAGTCATGGAAGGTGGCGTTCCTGAGAGGACCAAAACCAGAAACTCATATTTGCTAATATGAGGGGTCTTCGATGACCACGTACGAATGTCACATTTTATATTAGAGAGATGTACTAGTCATCCTATGGGATATTCCCTGGTCTTTCGGCTACCCTCACTCGGGCCCTTTCAGTAGGGGAAGCTGAACCCATTTGGCCCCTGGGTGGTCAGGACAGCAAAGCTACACAACCCAGGTTAAGGTTTTAAATGCATTCTAAACTCGGTTCCCTTTCCCGACACTTATATATGTACGGTTGTATGCATTATGGATGTTTTTACTTGGTTTAATGATTGGCATTATTTTAACTTTATCCTGAGTTTCATGCTAGTTGTCACTCGCTAACCCCATCTACTGGTGACTGTATACCCATGCTATGCATGACCCGGTCATTCTACTCCTCCTATTTAGCACACGGATTTGTTATCGGCTTTTGGACTGAAGTGGTGAGCTTCCATCCTTTCGGAAGGCATCATTTCATGTTATGGATTTATTTAGACTCTTATCTTTTATTTTGGATATTGGTTTTGGCCATGGTTGGGGGCATCTCCAAACCAGATTTGTTTATTCTTTTAGATAAAGGCTTTATGGTACTTCTGAGGGTTGGTATGGGCGGGATCGGTATTGATGTCGGCCTTGGCATTGGAATAAGATGATGGGCTGACATAATTAGATGATATTGTTGGTTGTTTCTTCATATTACATTTTGGGATTGATTTTCATATTATGTTTTGGTATTCTCTTTGGTTTATGGTCTATCATTTGTTTTGGTATGGTTGGGCAGTTGTAGAGGTATGGTTGGACTTGGTTTGGTCGGTCATGGTTGAGAACCTATACTAGAGTCTTAATGAGAACAATAATGCTATCTTGTTATATGTTCGAAATTCAACCCATCTAAGGCTGGATATAGGTTGTTTGGTTGGGTAATAGGGGGTGGTACCCAGTCCTGGTTGGACTTAGGTTGCCCATTACAACAAGGCCCGGGATCAAGTCATGTCTAAAATACCTCATTCATCTATTGATCGTGTGGGCAGTTTCTGAGAAAAGATTTGAACCTCTCCTATGCATGATATAAGTTCTTGTCTGGGTTTTTCTTAAAACAAAGAATCTCACTTCTTAACCTAGCAGTTCTACTAGATTGAAAGAATCATATGAGAAACTTCTTTGCCAGATCATCACATGTAGTGATGGAGTTTGAAGGTTCTGCTTTCAACCGTTTCATTGTTTCCCCTAAAAGCAAGAAGGAAAAGAGAGTGATCTTCACGTAATCTTTAGAGACTCCAGAGGGGATAAAGGTATCACTGATCTCCAAAAAGTTTTGAAAATAGACCTGTGGATCCTCATGTGATATGCCTCTGAATTGCCCACTATTGTGCAATAGTTGCACCATGTTCTTTTTGTACTTGAATCTACCTCCACGTTTCAATCTATGGGCAGTGTAGTTAACATTGGTTACATGTGGTATTGCCACTTTGCAAACTATACTGTGGACAGGTTGATATTCAGCCATTAGTGTGGTAATAGCTTCTTCCAGGTGAATTTAAGGTATCTGACAGAGAAGTACTGCTTCTCTCCTCAACTGATGTAAGCGTCACTCAAGTTCAGGATATGGATCAGCCAAAACTCCTTCCTTTCCCAGCTTACTCAAGTTTCAAACCAATACTTTCAAATTCAGAAGTTAAGATCAAGCTGTTATCACTTAAGAAACCACATAGCAAAACCAATAGTAAGATAGTTTCCAATTTGTAAGTCCCCGGCAACAGCGCCAAAAAGTTGTCGCATCCAAGAACACGATAAGTGTACGTGGTGACCCAAGTAGTAAAGTGTCCTTTGAAATACAATTTTTGTAATTATAACTAAGTAAAAGCAAACAACCACTGTATGAACTTAGGATTATAAACAATATAAGGAGATCTTTCAGGGCCGAGGTATTTACTACATATTTATTTACAACTATGGGTTCTAGCCGGTGTTGGTGTTTATCATGATTTTTTATATATGGGGTTGATATTATAACTTGGGAATGGTTATCCTCTAAGTAATCTACCCAAATTAATCTAACAACTATATCATTGAGCGGGGATGTAAGTCTTCAACTTGGGTGCATTAAACTATCTTCCCATTTCGTTAAACAAGTGGGCGTTTAGGTAAAATTCTATCCTAAACATAAATCATCCTTTAACAATGAGATTATAATGATTAAATACTTGATCCACACTCCTTACATTCTTCATTCCACCCCTCAACTGTTGTGGAAAATTCATTTTGGGACTTAGATTTATCTTAAAGTTCATGATGCCTTAGAATAGTATAACAGAAACATAAGAACATTCACATACTTAATAAATGTATAAAACAACTTTAAATAATAATTAAAAAAATCCTGTTTTTAGGTTGAACCTTAGAATGAGAGTTTTTAGTCATTCATAGTATTAAAATGAATCACCATAAATGAGTTCATGATACAAAACTATAAGAAAGTAAAGTTTGAGAACAAAGAACCCTAGTTTAAGCCCCTTGCTTGCTTGACTTCTCTCCAATTCGTGTAATACTAAAAAGTTGTGTTAAAATTGTGACTATGTGATGCTTGTATAGTGTTTTAGGTCATCCTTTAGTTACCTAACATAAAATATATAAATTGACTTCATTGACCCTTACTTAGGAGGCTTACAATAAAGTTTCAAACTTCTAGGAGGCTCCCCCATGTTGTGAGGCCTCAAAATCATGTTTGGGATCACGGAGAATATCCAAGGCAAGGAAAACCCAGTGAAGGGTATCTATAAGGATCTCAACTCACCCTCCCTGGCCTACCTTGAGGTGTGCGACGCAGGGTGCTTGATTTCGCTCGTTTTGGCTCTGATTTCATCGTGCGTTGCTCATTATTTTCCCACTTCTTAGGACTTGTTTTTAGGCTTAATTTAGATTCAAAAACACCTCCAATGGTCTCCTAAAACATTAAATAAATATCATTAGTTCACAAAACACAACAGAGATCAACAAAGCACACTAGAACCAAGCATAGCTCAAGCTAGCAAAACTAGTTTCCTCATCTAAATGCTATATGATTTTTTTGACTCTACTTGTTTAAATTGAACCTTAAACACTATAAACATGTTACTAAACACATAAATACATAATTACACCATTAATCACTTATTAATATCACCAAGAATTCCTTCAAACTAAGCTAAACGTGCTTCAATACAGACATTTAGGAGTATAAATATGCCTAAGATCAACCAACCCTAATCACTCTAGGAACAAAACCTGTTACCTGTGGGACTATTAATATAAAAGGGATGAGTATTATGGGTTGATGTCTTATTCATTCCTCATTGAGGACACTCTCTAAAGGTATAACAAATAATGCTACAGTCATAACAAGCCTAGAGTGTCCTACCCTAATGAGATAAACTAGCTACTTTAAACTGGACACCACATCCTAAAGACCCAAAAAAGATCCTTGTGATGGATAACTAGCGTTCTGACTATCGATATTAGTATACATAGTTGATCCCTAACTTAAATTTGATGTGATTCAAGAATAGGAACACTAAAATAGCCTTGTTATTTGTACTTCTACAAATACGGCTACTGACTCCTACCTGGGAAACCTCTATGTCACAACTCGAGGCTACCCCCTAGTCGCGACACGATTCTTATGGCCACAAGTGAACGCAAGCTAACACATGATCTGGTACATGTTGCGATCACTGAATAAAATAATAATAAAAAGACATGTGTGGAAGATAAACTAAGAAAGTATTGTCAATTGTAAAATTGATGGTACAAACCCCTGACTAAATCCAACTGACTAAACATAAGGAAATACTTAAATAACTAAAATAACATGTCATGTCCTCGATGAATGAGGACTCACCACTACTACTACGGGGAGCTGCTGAGCTGTCTAGGGGTGGTCGAAAAACTATTCATCCGAACCAATGTTATAAGACAACAAAGCACAAGAGAAAGTATGCGATCAATACATTGAATCTACTGGTACGTGAGGTAAGACCCAGCTGGAATACATATGGAAATCAAACATAAATGTATAGACATGTAAAACTGAGAATGCAAGACCAAGTAAATCATGAAATGAATTTAATCTACAATACTCACTGACTGGATAACTGAGAATCTTACTACTTGGTCTAGCAAACCTGGATTGATGTAGAATAAGTACTGACTGAAACTGTAGGAGCTATCATGTAATCGACATACCCCAATATAACCTAATCTGGCTCTAACTTGTAACCCCAGTTGGAAGGGTGTCAGAACCTTGCCACGGGTACTTACAATATTTGCATGGAATATTATCTGAAGGACTTAGTAGTCATCATCTACTGTCAGGTGCCCCTAAGATAATGTCAACCCTCAACTGGCAAGAAGACCTCTCAAAACCTATGTTGGATACGTTGTTCTGGAACTCAGGGATTTCTACAAAAGTCACACCCTCTACTGGAAGGTGAGCCTCCATCCCTGGGTTCGCTCAGTGCTAAATCCTACTCCCAACTTAACTGACACTATTTCTGACAAAGGTCAACTAAATATCTCAACAGATAGTGCTCAAAATGATTATAACAAACTGAGTATGACATTGAAATCATGAATAGACTGACACATTACTTGAAAAGTCTGAAACATGAGTAAACACATAGGTATCGGGTGTTCATAATCCGCCAGCACTGAATGATACTTTAAATACAATAACACCATCTAATATAAAGTCATAATTTGGGGAACCCAAAACATAATGCATTGAAATAACTGATAATCTCATGAATTACTACATAGGGATAAGTTAAACTTAGGAGAACATCATGTTTACATGATTTAATACGTGAATTTGACCATTTGACCAAAAATTACATTGGAGTTTGGAATTTAAATCATTGAAAATCATAATTCACATGGAAAAGTTAATAGCATGGCTTGAAAGTAAATTCCATATGGCAATATGGGAAATATCATGATTTTCACTAAATTACATCATAGTAAAGAGTAAAATTAATAGTCAAACCAAAAAAGAGGATTTTGGAACTCAATGGGTGAAAGGAACCCGTTGATGAATACCCTGCATACCTGGAGTAGAAGCTTTGAGAAAAATCCTTGAAATTGATCTTGTTCTTGAGAAACCCTAATTGCTTGAGAAAGAGAGACAACCACCCCTTTTGATTCTCTCTGGTGGAATTGAAGTTTCTGTTATGATTTGCAGCTTTGGAGTCTTTTATACCACCCCTTGTGAATCCAAAATGACATGGGTTTGACTTTGGAGGGAGTGGGAAAGATATAAAGGTCCTTGGAAAAATATGCAGGAAACACGTTCCGAGTCGTTACGAGTCAATCTTATGACTTGTATGACAAGGGTATAAGTTGGACTAGTAATGCATAATCATGGAAGTGGAAAAAGTGACACACAATGGTCTACATACGAAAGGTATCTTACGGCTCATCACATGTCTATACGATGCAAAATATCAACCATAACCTAGACTGAAACTTAAGGTACCTATATTGTTGAACTTATGACCTATCCTCATACGACTCATAACATTAAGTGGTGATTCCTATGGTCGAGTCATATCTTGAACAGAACCTCAATCACTTCACACTTCCATGGGTATGAATTATATATTACAACTCATCTGATGTTCATACGACCTAAAGAGATGAGTCGTAAGTCGCACAGTGACTCCAAAACATGGGGTATTATAATATCTCCCCTTGGGATCATTAATCCTCAAATAAAATTGGTTAGGCTGAGAATACTAAGGAAATTGATATCATACACTGACTACCCATGAATTAAAACATAATTAAATAACTGAATCTGAAACATAATTCATGAACTGAACTGAATTCATGAATAAATGTAGTAACATGAGGATAGGTATAAAGCTGAGATAGAAGTCCAGAGACTCAATTTAAAGAAAACCATTACCTCAAGCTGAATCTAAATTCAGGGAGAAAAGATGAGGATACTTGGCTAGCATATCTACCTCTGCTTCCTAAGTAGCCCCCTCAACGGATTGATTTCTCCATACAACTTTAACCAGGGGAACTTCTTTATTTCTCAACCTACAAGTCTGGAGGTCTAGGATCTCAGCTGAAATTTCTTTGAACGAGAGACTATCTTTCACATCCAGGCTTTCCAAAGGAACCACAGAAGTTGAATCACTAATACACATCTTAAGAAAGAAAACATGAAACACTGGATGAATTGATTCCAAATCCGCAGGCAACTCTAATTTATAAGATAACTTCCCATAACGGCTTAAAATTCTATATGGCCCAACATAACGAGGACTAAGTTTCCCTTTCTTGACAAATCTTTTCACCCCTTTCATAGGCCAAATTATTACATAAACCAAGTCACCAACATCGAACTTAAAATCTCTTCTCCTCACATCCGCATAAGATTTTTTATGACTTTGGGCTTTTTTTAACCTCTCTTGAATCAATTGAACCTTCTCCATCTCCTCAAACACTGAATCTAGACCTATATGAACATTGGGTTGATAGATCTTGTTGTAGGTAAACTCAATCAAAGGTAAGTGGTCATCCTAACTAACCTTAAAGTTAATAACAAAGGACCTCAACATGTCCTCTAAAGTCTGAATGGTTTGTTCTGCCTGACCATCTGTTTGAGGATGAAAAAATGTACTGAGATGAATTTGGGTACCAAGACCCTTCTGGAAAGCCTTCCAAAAGTGAGAGGTAAATTGAGTACCTCTATTTGAGATGATAGTCAATGGAACCCCATACAACTTTACTAATTCCCTAAAATAGAATGTAGCATAATTCTCAGTTGAATACAAAGTATGAACTAGCAAGAAATGAGTTAACTTGGCCATTCTATCTACAATGACCCATATCGAATCATACTGACGACGCGTATGAGGAAACCCTTCCATAAAATCCATGTTCACCACCTCCCACTTTTAAGTGGGGATACTAAAATCCTGATGTGTACTGCTAGGCGTTTGGTTCTCAACCTTAACCTTCTCAAAATTTGATAATTTACCCACAAACTCTGTAATATCTTTCTTAATACCACTCAACCAATAGATCTCTCACAAATCATGGTACATCTTGGTGGCCCCTGGGTGAATAGAATATCAGGAACCATGCGCTTCTGCTAATTACGCTACCTTAAACTATCAACACATGAAACACATAATCTACCCTGATAATGAGGCACACCATCTCCCCCTTGGGAGAAAACCTCCACTTTTTGATCCACGACTTCCTCCTTCAACTTGACTAAACTAGGATCCCTATCTTATTTTTCTTTTACCTCAACAACCAACGAAGATTTTGAACTATTCTAAACCCATATTCTATCTTCGACTGAATTAACCAACAAGACACTTAATCCAGCAAGCTGATGAACCTCACAGACTAACTTCTTCTTATCATTCTCTACATGGATAATAATAACCCATAGATAATCTACTAAGGGCATCTGCCACTATATTGGCTTTGCTCGGATGATACAATATAATCATATCATAATCTTTTAACAACTCAAGCCATCTCCTCTGACAAAGATTCAAATCTTTCTGCATAAACACATATTGTAAACTTTTGTGATCAGTAAACACATCCACGTGAACCCGATAAAGATAATGACTCCAAATCTTTAAATGCAAAGACAAATGCTGCCAACTTAAGGTCATGGGTCGGGTAATTCTTCTTATGGGGTTTAAGTTGCCTATAGTCATAGGCTATGACCTTACCTCTCTACATTAATACACAACCAAGACCAACTCTAGAATCAACCCAAATACTCTACGAATCCATCTGTGCCATCTGGTAAAGCCAAGACTGGAGCAAAATTAAGTTGAGTCTTCAACTCCTGAAAACTCTTCTCACAAGAATCTGACCACTGGAATTTGACTTTCTTCTTAGTTAGCTTAGACATGGGAGAAGAAATAGAAGAAAATCCTTCAATAATCCATTTGTAATAGCCAGCTAAACCTTAAAAACTCTTGATATCTGATGGAGAGATAAGTCTAGGCCAGTTTATCACTACTTCAGTCTTTTGAGGAATAACTCGAATTCCATCACCAGAAATGATGTGACCAAGGAAGGCTACTGAACTTAACTAAAAATTCACAATTACTAAACTTAGCGAACAACTGATGATATCTAAGGGTCGACAACATAACCCTTAAATGGCTTACATGGTCATTCTCACTACGGGAATAGACAAGGATATTGTCAATAAAGATTATAACGGACATGTCCAAGTATTGCTTGAACAGTCTATTTATAAAGTCCATAAAAGTTGCAGGGGCATTCATTAGTCCAAAGGACATGACTAACAATTCAAAGTGACCATATCGAGTTTTAAAGATTGTTTTCGGAATGTTACATTCTCTGACTCTAAACTAATGATAGCCAGATCTGAGGTCTATCTTATAGAAATAACTTGCACCCTAAAGTAGGTCGAACAAGTCATTAACCCTAGGGAGAGGATACTTATTCTTGATTGTGTCTTTGTTCAACTGACGATAGTCAATGAACATTCGGAGAGAACCGTATTTCTTATGCATAAATAGAACTGGAGTGCCCCAAGGTAAGATACTAGGCCTGATAAAACCCTTATTCTAGAGATCCTTTAACTGCTTTTTTAGTTTCTTAAGCTCAACTGGAGCCATACTGTAAGGCAGGAAAGAGATAGGTTGGGTACCTGGAAGGAGATTTATTTCAAAATCTATTTCCCTCTCGTTAGGGACTCTGAGAAGATCTCTAAGAAATATATTAGGAAACCCATTCACTATTGGAACTAACCCAAGACTTGATGATTTAGAATTTGAGTACTTGACTAAAACTAGATGATAAACAAACCACTTGGAAATTATATTTCTTGCCTTAAAATAGGAAATAAATTGACCCTTAAGCAGAGAAGTACTACCCCAACTTTTGATAATTAGTTCATTAGAAAATTGGAACTGAACAATTATATTTCTGAAATTAATTATGGCATAGCACGAGTGGAGCCAATCCATACCGAGAATGATGTCAAAATCATTAATCTCTAACTCCACAAGATCAACCAAAGTAACTTTCTGAGACACTGTGATCGGGCAATTTTTGTATACCCATCTGACTACAATAGACTTACCCACTAGGGTAGACACTGAGAAAGGATCTACTAATATGTCGTGACTGATACTGAAGTCTACAACTATATAATAATTCACAAAGAAAAGTAAAGCTCCGAGGTCTAACAATGCATAAATATGAAGATGGAAGACTTGCAACATAGTCGTAACCATATTAGGAGAACTTTCCTGATCATACCAATTATGGAGAGCATACATTCTATTCTGGCGTTGCCCACTGTGGCACTGTAAGTGGCACCCTGCTACATCGGGTAACCTATTGGAGCTGATGAAAAGTTGGACTGACCCAGTTGGCGAACATCTTTATCCTTCTGACCAACCATCAGGTAATCCCAAATCATGTGGCCCATCTTGCCATACCCAAAACATCAATCATTGCCTACCCTTCACTCTCCCTAATGGTTCCTACCACATTTCCTACAAAGTAAATTGGTCCGACCAGCATTCGCGCTACCATGAGTATGAGATCCTGGCGCCCTACCTTAATTGTCTTGCCTAAACTTAGGCACCGGGGTTCTTAATGAAGATGGTGCTAGAGTTGAAAACTTCTAACGAAACTAAGAACAGTTACCACCTTAACTTCGGCTGTGAAAAGTTGAAGCTACGTATCCTTTCCCTCTTATTCTTTCTTTCTTTATACTTAAGTTTCTCTTCCTCAATCTATTGAGCATGAACCATGAGTCTATACAGGTCCATCTCCTTAATCAACATGGTCATTCTATACTCCTTGACCACACTATCAGATACACCAGATACAAACTTACTCATCTTGGACCTAGAGTCATCCAATATAGTAGGAGCATACCTCGCCAACTAAGTAAATATAAATGAGTGCTTATTCACACCCATGCTACCTGTCACACCCCTTTTCATCTCAGGTCGAGTCAAAGGGTTTTTTTAATTAAAGTGACGATTTTTAATAGGAATTATTTTTATTTACAAAGTCGCCACTTGGAATTGAGTTATGGTGTTCTAAGCCACCTTATTGAATCCGTAGTCAAAAGAAAATGACTCTTTATTGGCCTGCAAAAATAGAAAACTGGGTAAGAAATTATGTTGATCAAGGGGAAGGTATGAGGCACCCCTCAAGTTCTGTGGTTCTATCACGGTCTCTTTAATGACTTATGTATGGATTAAATTAATCTTTTAGATATATATAACATTTTGTTAGACTAAAAGTTACTTACATCCCACTTTTTATTTATTTTAAAATTTATTAAAACTATTTTATTATGCTAATGTGTGGCTCACCGGTAGCAATACTTTCTAGCCTTACCAGGAATTTTGATATACTTCTCGCGCCTTTGAGGCGTTTATGGATCGTTCCCATTTTTCAAGTCTAATAAGTATCTAACATGTTTAAATTTTACCCATCCCAACCTGATCGACTTTGAAATGATATATTAATTTTATTATAATGAATGATCAGTAGCAGGGCTTTTCAACTTCAGCGTTAACTTTCACTTGTATTAAACTATAATTTTTAGAGGTTAAGAACTTAAATCATTCTCTTAAAAATTCTCTCCCTTATAGTTATTTTTTCCTCTCTTTTCTTTTATCAATAGCGATGAGTCTTGAATAAATACGTAACTCATCTCGCTCTTTCTCACATTAGAACTAATCTATTATGCATTAGGTAAGTCTAGACCGAAACTCACGTGGCCAAATCAAATTTTTCAAAGAAAATCATAGCCCATGACTTTCAAAATTGTGAGAGGTATCACGTACTAAACAACTAAAGACTCATCAACCAAGATTTCCTTATAAAAATAGTAGATAATAAAATAAATTAGTATAGATCAGTTACATTTCAAACTTCCATTTTAAGTTATCAAGCTACCAAATATTGTAATCATAAACAATTATTTTTATCTTTAAATAATTTACCTGAGTTTTTAATATGTTTTGAATCCAATTTTTTGCATTAACTAAACCCAACCAACCATTAGATGATATAACCCATATTTTTCAATTTAGAATATATATAGAAAATAAATAATAATAAAATTTAATATAAATAGATAAATAAAATATTAACTATGCTTAAGATAATATAAGAAAAATTTATAACTAGCCTAAAATAAAATATAATTAAGAAAAAAATAAAATTGTAATTTTTTTAAATTAAAATCTAAGCTAAAAGAAAACATATTAAAATATTTTTCTTATTAAAATAAATAAATAAATAAAATATATCCTAAAATGCAACTCTATTTTTAAAGAAAATCTTTTTTCACAATTTTCAAATAAAACCTACTAAAGATGAAAATAAAAGCAGAAAAAATATATTAGAAAAAAATAATATTTTGATGCTAAAAATACGTAAAATTTAGGGAAGGGTCAAAATTACGTGTCTACATTTTACCTCTCTTTGTTTGAATACACTAAGTGTTTTCATACAAAGAAGTAGACAACAAAACAAATTTTGACCCGCCGGTTATTTGAGGGGGTAGAAGAAAAAAAGGGAGATGCAACTGATTCTTGATTTTGGACCACCTACATATCACAGGTTATAAGTGAATCAAGTCACGTGTAGTTCAGTGAGGTAAGATAGTAAAATGATGATTTAAAGGTCGAGTGAGATTCCATCGAATCTCCGATTTTGGCTTTTTCTTTTACATCCGAACAAATAACAAAAATCAGAAATGAAGATACAAGTGAAAGATCCTATCTATACAGCTTTTCTGGAATCTTGACTTGAAACTTCATGACTTCTCAAGTGATGAGATGGTCATTATTTTGAGTTGAACATGGAAATTGAAATGTTCCTCCATATTAGCTTTTAGTATTGGAGAGAAACTCAAAAATTGACTTGTTCTTTAGATTTTCTTCTGACTTAAACTTGAGCATTTTCACCTTATTCTTCAGGCGGGCTGCTGAACTTGAAACTGATAATCTTCTTCTTATTCTCCAGGTGAGCTCCTGACTTGCTATTTCATCACCCTATTCTTCAAGAAGACTCCTGACTTGTAATTTCTTCACCCTGTTTTTCAGGCGTACTCTTAACGTGGTATTTCTGGTTTTGCAAACATGTTCCTGAACTCAAAGTAAAAGGTGAACTAAAAAAGAAGAGTCTCATTATTCAGGAGGGTCCTAAGAAAAAAGTAAAGTCTCATTATCTAGGAGGACCCTAAGTAGAAAGTAAATTCCCATTATCCAGGAGGGCCCTGATTAGAAAGTAAAGTCTTATTATTCAGGAGGGCCCTAAGTAGAAAGTAAAATCCCATTATCCAGGAGGTGCCCTGAGCAAAAAGTAAAGTCCCATTTTCCAGGAAGGTCATGAGCATAAAGTAAATTCTCATTAATCACGAACAAAATTTTGCCCTAATTTATACTACAAAATTTTGTGAGTGTCACTAAATCATAACTTTTTTAAAAGTACAGAAAGGAAGGCGAATCAAACTTTAATAAAGAAATGTATCTCTTAATAGTAAAACTGAATACCAAAATTAGAAGTACATCTCTTGGGAGTTAATGTAAAGTACTTTAACTAGAAAGTGCATCTTCTAGGAGTAAAGATTCATATTAAAAAGTGTGTCACCTAAAAATAAAACTTCAATTCCCCAAACAAGGAAGTTCGTCTCCTAGGGGTTAAATGAAATGACTTGACCGGAAAGTACATCTTCTAAGAGCAAAGGTTCAACTTAGGAAGTCCGTCACCTAACAAATGAAAACTAAAATATCCAGAAAAGAAAGTGTGTCTCCTAGGGGTCAAATGGAGGAACTCAACTAGAAAGTCCATCTTCTAGGAGTGAAGGTTCAAGTTAAAAAGTATGTCACCTAACACACTAAATTTAAATTATCCGGACAAGGAAGTGCGTCTCCTAGGGATTAAATGAAATGACTCAACTAGAAAGTCCGTCTTCTAAGAGTGAAGATTCAAATTAGGAAGTGCATCTCCTAAGACTTAAATCGAAGTACTCAACTAAAAAGTGCATCTTCTAGGAGTGAAGGTTCAAGTTAGAAAGTGCATCACCTAACAAATGGAACTTGAATTATTCAGACTAGAAAGTGCGTCTTCTAGGAGTTAAACAAAATGACTCGAATGGAAAGTGTGTCTTCTAGGAGTAAAGATTCAAGTTAGGAAGCGTGTCACCTAACACATGAAAATGTCACGACCCAATCTGGGGCCCTAGCCGTAATGAGCATCCCGAACCATGGAGGCTGGGGCGCCCTTCTATTTCTGGTAATCATGCACAATACTCAATAGTAAAGAAAAGAATGTAGAAATGAAATAAACAGAATCATGAACATACTCTGAATTCAATTTAACGATACTAAAAAAAATCCATCAACATCTAAACAACGTCTATTTCAATCTGCGAAATCTCAAGTACATACAAAAACTAATAAAACTGTTTGAAATCTAGGACAAGGACCAGTGGACCAATACCATAATGAAATAACAATACTCTAAGAATGGTCTTCCGAGGTAAGGAAGGCTCACCAACTACACTCTTTTGACTATCAACTCTACAGTTTAGCAGGACCTCTAGACTGAGCCTCAAACCTTGAAAGCTAGGGAGTCAATATAATTGTACTGGTACGTAGAGAAATCCAAAATAATATATTTATATATAAAAAAAAGGTGAGAGCAAGTCATGAAAACATCATGCATGATATAGTTTAAAACTCATGGGAAATTCTTTGAAGTTCATAAAACCTTCTTATCAATGCAGTTCTGATCTTTGTATTACTTCTGAGTCAGGTGGTCCTCCCTACAATTCTACGACCCCACAGGCTAAATGGAGTCCGCCCTTAACTCGGAGGCCAAGCCTCCAACTCAAGTTTGCCGCAAGAGTTGGAGTTTCTAATTCTAATCCACCACAGGGCACTAGGCCAGCGTATAATCCCTCTAGGGGACATAATAATCTCGTATCGGCAAAACACAGTTTTGGGCAATGAGATACTGGACTCGTGACTTCTTCGGGTAACCACCTAACATCTGTTTATGATCATTTTTAGCCTTTTCTGAACATGTGTCATTCTAAGTTTAAAATCTGAATATCTGAAAAAAAAAAAAACACATTTTGTTCTGTTCTGTGCTACTATGGCATTATCTAAATTGGTATGGTCATACCAAAACTTGCAAGTCATGTTTTTGAGCCATAAAAATAATATCATAGCTTTCTCTTTCAAAACATAAAGTTTAGACCACCATATTTCAACAATTCAAGAAGATTCATTCTTCGATACACTTATAAAACTATGTAAAATCATTCCTTTCGATTATTCCAGCAAACATGTGGTGGTCATGCATTTTTAGAGAACCATGCAATCTTTTATTATATATTCAACATTTATCAACATGCAAAACTCCTCTCATCAATTTAAAGATCGAGCTTACATCATTCAACAATGGTCTAGAACATATAAAATCATGCTTCTAAATAACATTCTAAAATCAAGAGGTATCACAACATGAGAGGGAGCGTAAATAGTTATGCTATCAATTCAATTATCAAATTTAACCACATATATATATATATATATATATATAAGATTTCAAATCAATTTTGGGGAAAAGGGCCTAAAGGCCAAAACCATAATGTCACTAAAGAATTCATAACGCAAATTTCAATGTAAATTCCAAAACCCCTTTAAGATTTCAAAATCTCATAATGCTAAACGTTGTTGAAACAATTTCTTATGCCCAAGTAGTTTTAGAAAAACACCACATACCTTATATCCCTTATGAGGAAGAGTAGAATCCGAATCACACCTTAGTTTTAGGAATTTTTGACTTGCAATGATAAACTTCTGCTCTTAGATGAAGGGACTAGGGTTTTTATTTGAGGGATTCTAAGTAGTTTATGATGATATAAGCCCTAAATACTTAATAATTTCATGTTATGGCAGAAATAGGATGAGGAAAAAGACTAATATGTCATTCCCAAAGACGGTTATTATTTAAAATGATGCAAACTGAGCACCGATGCGCCAACCGATGTGATGCATCAATATCGCATTGGTTCACTGCTTTATCGATGCGACCATCAACGTGTCGCATCGACTTCGTATTGATTCACTATTTCCAACATCCAAACACACTTCTAACGTCATCCAAAAAATCTCAAACTTCCCCGACACATCCCTTTCACTCCTCCAAACATGAAACAACTTAAAAATTAACTCTCCAAAGACAGGAAGGTCAAAATAAAATCATCAAAGGCTAGGGATTCAAAATGTGACTAAGACCTTTTGACACTTGGAAAATTTTTTAGAAGATTGACCCTTCCAAGTATACCACGATGTGATACCAATTCGAGAAAACTATGGGGCGTCACATTATCTTCCTCTTGGGATCATTCATCCCTGAATGATGGCTTAGAGCACAGACAAGCACGATTTCTAACATACCAAAGAAGAATAAAGAGTATAGAAAGAGAGTAAATGAGTGATACCTTCTATGTCATTACTCACTATCTCGAAGAGACCTGGGTACCTACTTCTCATGTCATCTTCTGACTTCCAAATAGATTCCTTTGGTTTTTTATTCTTCCACAACACCTTGACCGAAGTTATTTCTTTACTCCTTAACTTTCAATCTTGGCGATCTAAGATTGCAATAGGCTCTTCTTCATATGACAAGAAATTTGTCACTTTGATCTCCTCTACAGGAAACACTAGGGAATGATTTCCAATACACTTCTTCAATAAGGACACAAGGAATACAGGATGGACAGAAGCTAGATTTGCAGGCAACTCTAACTCATAAGCAGCCCTACCTATTCTTCTCACAATCTGATATGGTCCTATAAAGCGAGGACTCAACATTCCTTTCTTTTTGAATTGAATGACTCCCTTCATATAGGAGACTTTTAGAAATACCCAATCACCAACCTTAAATTCCAGCTTCCTTCTTCTAATATCGGTGTAGGATTTTTGGCTACTCTGGGCTGTCTTGAGTCATTCTCTTATGATTTTCACCTTATCCATTACCTGATGAACAAGATCAAGCTTAAAAAACCGTGTTTCACCTACTTCATACCACCCAATCGGTGATCTACATCTCCTCCCATAAAGTGCCTCAAAAGGGGCCATCTTAATACCGTCATGGTAGCTATTATTGTAGGTAAACTCTATCAATGGCAAATGATCGACCTAACTATTTTAAAGTCAATTACATAAGCCCTCAACGTGTCCTCGAGGGTCTGAATGGTACGCTCAGCTTGCCCATTTATGTTAGGATGGAATACAGTACTCAGGTTCACTTGGGTACCTAAACCCCTCTGAAACGATCTCCAAAACTATAAAGAGAATTGTGTACCTCGATCAAATATAATGGATATCGATGCCCCATGCAAACAAACTATTTCCTCAATATGAGAAAGACTGCCCATGGATAATCTGCTGAGGGAATCGGACACCACATTTGCCTTGCCCGGATGATAGTGCAGGATCATGTCATAATCTTTCAAAAGTTCCAACCAGCGCCTCTACCTGAGATTTAATTCTTTCTGCAAGAAAACATACTACAAACTTTTGTGGTCAGTGAAAATATCAACATGTACCCCGAACAGATAATGTCGCCATATTTTTAGTGCTAACACTACAGCCGCTAACTCCAAGTCATAGGTGGGGTAGTTTCGCTCGTCCACCTTCAACTGCCTAGATGCATAAGCTACCACCTTACCATGCTGCATAATTACACACCCAAGTTCCACCCGAGATGCATCGCAATATACAATGAAACCCTCTATGCCTTCCAAAAGAGTCAAAATAGGTGCAGTAGTTAACTTGTCTTTCAACCCCTCAAAACTATTTTCACAGGATTCATACCATACAAACTTCACCTTTTCTCTGTGTCAATCTGGTAAGTGGAGAAGCTATGGAAGAAAAATTCTCTACAAATCTTCTGTAATACCCTGCCAAATCTAAGAAGCTCCGAATATCGGTTGGAGTCGTGGGTCTGGGCTATTTTCTCACTGCCTCAATCTTTTAGGGATCAACTTTAATTACCTCACTAGACACCATATGCCCCAATAAAGCAATAGCATTAAGCCAGAATTCAGACTTAGAAAATTTTACATACAATTTATGATCTTTGAGAGTCTGAAGGATAATTTGGAGGTAATTAGCATGATCTTCCTCACTCTTAGAACAAATCAAGATGTCATCAATGAAGAAAATGACAATCAGATTTAGAAACTGGTGGAACACGCTATTCATTAGGTCCATGAAGGCTGCAGGAGCATTAGTCAATCCGAAGGATATGACTCAGAATTCATAATGATCATGTCGGGTTCAGAAAGCTATTTTGGAAATATCAGCCTCCTTAACCTTCAACTGATGATACCCCGAACGAAGTTCTATCTTTGAAAAACACCTAGCACCCTGAAGTTGGTTAAAGAGATCATCAATTCTAGGAAGGAGATATTTGTTTTTGACAGTGACCTTATTTAACTGACGATCGTCTATACACATACGGAGGGAACTACCTTTCTTATGTACAAAGAATACAGGTGCACCCCAAGGGGAAACACTCGGATGGATAAAACCTTTATCAAGGAGATTTTCTAGTTGCCCTTTCAACTCTTTCAATTCAGCAGGAGCTATCCTATACGGCAGAATAGAAATGGAACGGGTGTTCGATAATAAATCAATACCAAAATCTATCACCCTATCAGATGGTATCCCTGGGAGATCATCGGGAAAGACTTCTGAAAATCCATTAACCACAGGGAGTGACTGAAGAGAAGGAATTTCAATATTAGAATCTTTTACTAGGAACAGATGACACAAACAACCTTTTGAAATAAGCTTGCAGGCTTTAAGGTAAGATATGAATTTCCCTCTAGGTGCTAAAGAATGACCCTTCCATTCTATCACTGGTTCATTCGAGAAAACGAAAGCAATCTTTTAGGTTCTACAATCTAGCATGGCATAACACGAATTAGTCTACATATCACCATAAAAGGCATTAACTGTTCACCTCTCCCTTCCCTCTTCACCATGTAGACGAACTAGTTAAATCGAAGCTAAGTGTTCAAGTCTAAACGAGAGGGTATGACAAGTTCGTGAGGTCCGGCAAAGTTCCAACGTATCTCTGGTTTGCACTGTTTATTCTATATTTTTGAAATCTTAATTGCTTATCTTGTTTATTAGTTGATCTTTGTGGATATATAATGTGGGTGTTAGCAATTTGGTTCCAAATATATGAGTGTAAAGGTGCTTCCACTGAGCTTGGACTAAATAATATTGGTTAAAATTGTGATTAACAATTTTAGGAAAGATAGTTAATGTTGATGAAATGTTTATTTATCTGCACATCATAATATAGTTCTTTCTTGACGTTTTCTTTTATATCAACCCATGATCTAGTCAAGTATGCTATGAACTAATATATAGAAATTAACTTTAGTTAGAATTTAGCAAAATAATGATAAAATAGTAGGGGTCAAATGGTTTATTTATGTCATGTTTAAGTTACGAATTTTATCAATTATATTACAGCTTTTTCTTTTTTACATTTGCTACATAAAGGTTAAATGATTGGTTTTACTATAGCTAAAATATTGACTAGTTGTATAAGTTAACAAAAATGGGTTATATCATCTAATAGGTGGTAAGGTTTAGTCAATGCAAAAAATTGGATTCAAAACATATTTAAAACTCTAGTAAATTATTTAAAGATAAAAATACTTGTTTATGATTACAATATTTGGTAGCTTGATAACTTAAAATGGAAGCTTGAAATGTAACTGATGTATATTAATTTATTTTACTATCTACTATTTTTGTATGGAAATCTTGGTTGATAAGTCTTTAGTTGTTTAATCTGTGATACCTCTCACAATTTTGAAAGTCATGGGCTATGATTTTCTTTGATAATTTTGATTTGGCCACGTGAGTAAGAGTCTAGACTTACCTAATGCATAATAGATTAACACTAATGTGAGAAAGAGCGAGATGAGTTGCGTATTTATTCAAGACTCGTCGCTATTAATAAAAGAAAAGAGAGGAAAAACCAACTATAAGGGAGCGAATTTGTAAGAGAATGATTTAAGTTCTTAACCTTTAAAAATTATTGTTTAATACAAGTGAAAGTTAACGATAAAGTTGAAATCTGCTACTGACCATTCATTATAAGAAATTTACACAACATTTCGAAGCCGATCTGATTCGGATAGGTAAATTTTAAACATGTTACATCCTTATTAGACTTGAAAAAATGGGAACGATCTATAGATGCCTCAAAGGCACGAGAAATATATCAGAACTCGTGGTAAGGCTTGAAAGTATTGCTATCTGTAAGCCGTACATTAACATAATAACAGAGTTTTAATAAATTTTAAAATAAATAAAAAGCAGATGTAAGTAAGTTTTAGGCTAACAAAATGTTATATATATCTAAGAGATTAATTTAAATCAGATATAAGTCATTAAGAGACCGTGTCAGAACCACAGGACTCGAGGGTTGCCTCCTACCTTTCCCTCGGTCAACAAAGTTCCTTACGCGGTCTTCTATTTTTGCATACTAATAAAAAGTCATTTTATTTTGACTAGGGATTCAATAAGGTGACTTGGAATACGATAACTTAATTCCAAGTGGTGACTCTATAAATAAAAATAATCCCTATTCAAAATTGTCACTTTAATTGGAAAAATCTTTCAACTCGACCTGAGGCAAAAAAGGAGTGTGATATCTCTGGCGACTCTGCTGGGGATGACCATAATTTGAGCTTTTGTATTGACTTGTTTGGCTTTATTTATTTTGAGATATTGTATTTGTTGGCCTAAATGTGTTATTTGTCTAGTATTTTACTGCTTTGATATTATTTGAATTGCAATAAATTATCTTCTATCGTGCACCCATTTGAGTCTTCTGAGATACTTTATATTCGAAGATGCGGTATACGCTCCCAATCCTTTAGATACCAGAGATGCAGCAACGCTCCTGAGAAGGATTATACAGTCACCCATGATTTAGGATGGGAAGGACCAATGATAAGGTTGAAAAGCACTGCTGTCGGTAAGCCGTCCCTGCCCGACTCGAGTTGTCCACTCATTTTACAGCTAGACTACACACCTATCTCCATCAGGTTAAACCTAGTAGAACTGAAACTTAGATACGGCTATCCCTATTAGGCTTCGCTTTATTTGCATCATATGTATTTAACTTAGTAAAACTAGATATAGGAGTTGGGTCCGTCTCGGACAGGTGTCCCTCTTTATAATGGCCAAAGTCAGGGAAAATTAGTTTCATCTTTTCTTCTCCATATTTATTTATTTTAACGTTAATGCTTTACATGATTTATTGTAATTTCTCCATGTCTTTATAGAGATAAAAATCATGTTCTAGGTTTGTGATAGCTAATAAGATAATTATTTAGTAAATCTTAATTTAGTTTATTTGATTAGCATAATAGTTATTCTTATATTCTTGCTTTTACTATTTTAAAGATTCACTACTTTTAAAATAAATCTTTGAGTTTAAAGTGAACTGGCCAGTGGAATGGAGGGTTAAAATGAAGAATATAGAAAGTAAGATCTCTTATTTTTAGTAAAATAAGAAATTGATTTTTGGATATGATAGGAATATATCTAGATCACCTTACTTGGTTACAAAATCGGAAGATAAATAAATTTATTTGAATTAATTTCTCACAGCCCCGCTCAACGGTGTAGGTGTGAGACTAGTTTGAATAGTCGATTAGAGGATGACCATTACTGAATCATAAAATTAATCCCATAAACCAATAACAAGATAATTGAATAATTTGATGAAATTGATACTAAATATGATTGTTAGCAAAATCATAATCCTAGATCGATTCATCCATTGATTGTATTACAATCCACTCTTCTTTGGTTAATTATTCATTAGTTATTTTTATTTTTATTTTTAGTTTAGTTAATTTATAAATATATCTTTCAATCCACCACTTGAAAAAATAATTAGCATTAGTCTAGTTTAGTAAAATAGTTAATTGACATGTCCCTATGGGTATGATATTTGGACTTAAATATTATATATTACTTGTATAATAGTGTACACTTACATGTACATTTAGACACAACATCACATCAGATGACTACTACCAATGATCGTACCATGATACGTTGATCGTTCGAAGTTGTCATCTAACGAACTCCAGTGACCTTGAGATCAGGCACCCACAATAATCCAATCAACAATTGTACATAGAAACAATGATCATTAGTTGTATCATTGAATTTGGACTGACCTTAGACTAGTGTAAAATACAAATTTTTACACTAAGGCTACTCAAACTTCACCATGACAATACCCATCAATTAAATGGCTTGCAAAGTACATTATTCAAATTGCTTAATTACCCAACTCCCTCTCAACTCAATTTGATGTTTTTCGTTGCATTCTATAAGGTATGAATTACTCATATTCTCTTTTAACTATACTTATAATTCACAATGCTAATAAGAGGGAAACTTATTGTGCAAAGAGTACAAATACTTTGAATACTCCTAAAAGATTTTTGTCTTTTCAGAGTAATAAGAAATTTCAAGTACTAAGGGAGTAGACAAATTTGGAGAAGTCAAGTCTTCAAGGTTATATGTTAGAATTAGATTGTTTCTCTATGTTTGCTTTTGTAATCATACGTTTGATGTGAAAATTATGTTTGAATGAAAGTGGGCATGTATTATATCACAGGGTTTAAGATAATAGGTTTAAAAATTGGGTTGGGCCAGGTAAAATTGGGTATTTTTAAAGATTTAGGACCCAACAGATGGATTGTACCTATGATTGTGAGATCATAAAATCGTCATTGTATGTCTTCATTCCTAAGGAGTGAATAAACCTTACCTAGGATTCAATGAAACATAAGGATAATCGTTGTATGTAGCAATGATCATTTCTTAAACTCGTTGGTTCCAACACCTAAAAGTTAATTTGTAAGAGTTCAATCAGATGATGGATTCCATGATCCTTTTATCTTTGTACGATTGTTGATGCTAAATCATAGGACCAAATCCTGGAAATCAATTCTTCTACAAATAATAAAGTATACGATTGTCTAATGCTTTTGTGGGTTCTATTTTTTTTATAGTTCATAAGTTCTTTTCTATCTTTTCCTACACACATAGCACGTGTTACCCTATAAATAAAATAAAAACCAAAATCATTGTGTTACCTCCCAAGCAGCGGTTGATTTAACATTGCTGCAAGACATAGTTAGTTTGGCTACTCAGACTTTACAAAACTAATCCCATGGGTTGCCTCCCATTAGTGTCTGGTTTAACATCACAGCACAATAAGTGTTCTTAGTTACTCAAACTTCACCAAGAACTAAATTGCATATCATCTTGACCTCATCTACAACCACCGAGATAATGTTTTACCCTGTAGTTATTTACCTTAAGCTTTAGAACCTCATCATTTATAAGGTTAATGTCACCATAAGGATACACCCACTATCACTATTCTATAATGTCCCCTCTATATTGACCTTAGCTTTCTAGGAAATAGCTTCATTTTAATATCAAAAAGCAACACCATGTCACCAGCGATGAAACTAAAATTTCATAGGCATAGAGAGAAAATCCATCCATCTTATTTAGTTAATCAAGTCTCAGCTTTGCCTCATCACTCCATTCCAAATTCAACCTCTTTAGTGTCTACAATAACTTATGCTCAAGTTTGACAGGTAACTGGCATACCTTTCACTACATAATCTAATATGAGGAAGTGCTAATAGGATTCATAAATGTTGTTCAGTAATAATGCATCTTCTAAATTTCTACCTAGACTGTTCTATTGGCACTCACAGTTTTTGATGGAATAGACTTGATCTCCTGATTGGAGACCTCAACTTTTCCACTTGATTACAAATGGTAGGGGGTTTCCTTATTATGTTTCACACCATATTTCTCAAGCAAAGCTTTGAACAGAAGATTGCAAAAGGATGAGCCTTTATCACTAATTATTTCCCTTGGTATACCAAATCTAGAGAATATATTCTTCCTAAAAAACGTTGTCACACTCTTTCCTTTATTATTTGGAAGCGTAACTACCTCTATCACTTTTAAACATAGTCAACAACAACCAAAATATATTTCATACCATATTAGCTTACAAAGAGGCCCATGAAATTAATGACACACATATCAAATATCTCAAGCTCTAGTATTGTGGTCTTTGGAAACTCTTGTCTATGTGAGATATTCCCTTATCTTTTGTGTTGGTCATAAGAACATGCATATTCATGTGTCCCACTTAATGGTAGGTCAATATTACCCATATTTCAAAATCTAACGCACAGTTTACGTACAACTACGATGACTCTAAATAGTGAAGAATGACATATCTCTAGAATACTTATCATCCTTTCTCAGGAATACAACTACAAATTAGTCCATCAGCACAAATATAAAACAATTATGGCTCATCCCAAAAGAAATTCCTCACATCATGCATAAACTTGTTACAATGCTGAAATAATAGGTCCTCAGGCACCACATCGCTTACCAAATAATTGGAAAATTCTACAAACCATGGTATTAAGTTTTGTAATTCTTGCAATATGGCTAATGCCTGCTCATAGAGAAAAGTATCCTTAGTCTCAAGCTCATCCATTAGTTTAAGAATTACCTCTTTTTCAAGCCATGATAAGTGGTCAGCCACTTTACATTCAGTCCCTTTTTGGTCTTGACTTCAAAGCCAAATTCCTATAACATAAATACCCAAGAATCAACCTCGATTTTGAATCCTTTTTGGTCATAAGCTACATGATAGCTTCGTGGTTCGTATGTATGATCACTTTCATGCCAACTAAACAAGATCAAAATTTTTCAAAAATAAATACCATAGTAAGCAACTCTTGTTTAGTCATAATATAATTTTTTAAAGCAAGATTAAGTTTTTTGCTAGCGTGATATATTACATCTAGATTCTTCTCTCGCCTTTAGCCTAGAAGTGCTCATAGCGCCACACTACTAGTATCACACATAACCTCAAATGGCATGGACTAGTCAGGTGACACAATAACAGGGGCTGAAATCAACTTCTCTTTCAAACACTCAAACGCCTTCATACATGCATCATCAAATATAAATTTTATCTGCTTCTCCAATAATTTACACAAGAGATGTACAGTTGTAGAGAATCTTTGATGAATCTATGATAAAATCTAGCATACCCCAAAAAACACTAAATACCTTCCACAGAAATTGGTGGAGGCAATTTTTCAATCACCTCAAACTTATCCTTGTCAACCTCAATCCCCTTATTTGAAATCTTACGACCAAGCACTATTTCTTCTTTCGCCATGAAGTGGCACTTTTCCCAATTTAGCACCAAGTTACAGTTTTCACATCTCCTCAAAAAACTAGCTAAATAGGCTAAGAAATCTTTAAATTAATCACCAATAATCAAGCGTTCAATCATAAATACCTCGATAGTATTCTCTACTATGTCACCAAAGATATACATCATATAACGTTGAAAGGTCATTAGTGTATTAAACAAATCAAAAGGCATTTCTTGAACGCGAATGTCCTATATGGACAAGTGAAAGTGGTCTTCTCTTGGCCTCTAGAAGCAATTAAAATATGATTATAAACCAAATAACCATCAATAAAACAAAATCATCCTCTACCAACTAAACGATCATCTGATCAATGAAAGGCATCAAACTACCTAAAAACTACTAGCATCATTAGATTAATGCTAGTACCCAAGTCACACAAAACTTTAGTAGAATTTGAAGACCCAATGGTTCATGGAATCGTTAAAACTCTATTATCTTCTTCTTTCTCAACTAAAGATTGGAAAGCTATTGTATTACAATGTTGCATATTATTAATGGGCTCAAAATTCACTGTACTTTTCTTCATTGCCAAATACTTCATAAATATTGCGTAACCCAACAGTTTCTCAAGCTCCCCAAATAATGGGATTTTGACTGAAAATTCTTTCAATATGGAGATGAACTTGTGATACTTTCTCTCTTCAACCTTATTCTTTATTTTTTGTGGAAAAGGGGAAGGAGGTCGTGGAATAATATTCAATACTTGTAGGACCTCTTTTTCCTTACCTTATTTTTCTTATCCTTTTTTTATCAACTGGAGGCTTTTCAGATGTATTCTCATTATTAATTTTCAAATTTGACTACTTTCTCATCATCGATAATCATTGACTCGACCTCATTCTCAACAACCACAAGCATAGGTGGATCAACTGTCATCTTCCCACTCTTATTAGTAATAGCCAATCGATGAACATCATTTTTCATATTTTAGATGATGTTTCTTAGAAGTGTACCTTATTATTGTAGATTCAATACAGCTAAAATTTGACCAAACTGTTACTCAAGATATTTAATAGCAGTATCTTGTGATTCGATCTTCTAACTCATTCTAAATATCTTTTCTAAGTTCCTTAAAGTAGTCTTTCATCTTCTCTACCCCTTTCACACCTTTTTCAAGCATGTGTTCCATCCTTGAATTATTTAAATCAGTATTGAGGCTCCTCGGTGGAACATAGAGGTAACTTTTATCCTTATAGTCATCCTTTTTCTTCCAATTATTATATTTTCCCCTACTACTATCTCTATATGCAGACCTATTGTAGTTGTTAACCTTGTAGTAGTTATAACTTAATTTCCTTGCCAGACTTCTAATTATCTTGATTAAACCCTTGTCCCTTGGCTTAAAAACTAACCACATGAATATCTAGATACTTAGCTTCCTCTTTAGAATTTGAATCGCCATATATAGGTGACTTATCTTGTGAACAACTAAATTCACTTTTTTTCACTTACTGATGCAAACTATTTTGTGAACGCATTAAATTCAATCCTCAATTTTGCTACCCCTGGTCCACAGTCATCAACCATGTGCGACTCTATAATGCTCCTATCATATAAGTACCCATGGGCATGTCTGTCTTTATAGTGTTCCCACCTTGGTTGATTTTAGTGATCCTATCTAGAATCTTAAAAGCATCCTCACAAATTAAATTCATAATTGCTCTGCAGATGATATTATCTACTACAACCTTATTTGCTCATAGTTAAACCTTTGTATAAGATATCAAGCAAATTACAACCTGGTATTCAATGATTTGGGGCATTCTCTAGCTTTTTCTTTACCTCAACCAAGTTTTCATACAATGCTTCTAAAGTAATTACCTGAAGTTATAAATATCATCTTTCAACTGAAAACTTCTTGAAAGTGGGAAAAACTACTCAAAATTGTGTCTTCATCCCTTGCCCATTAAGGATCAATCTATGTGGCGGCTTGGTCAACCATAGAGTAGCTTTTCTTGTTAGAGAACAAAAAAAAAATAACAGTCTAATAGCATCCTGACTCCTACCATGTAGGTTGTAGGAAGTTCAACTCCCTACAAAGTACATCAGCTGAAGATTTGCATCATCACCATGAAGGCTCGTAAACACTCCCTTCAAGTTCAACAACTGTATCATAGCACTAGTGATGTCAAAGTTAGTTCCTAATGGCAATGCTGGTGGAATAATAACACATGTTACCCTCAATTCAAAGAAATCTATCTCATCATATGCATCATTAAAGTGAGGAACATAACATTAGGGAGGTTGTTTCTCCTATTTATCCTTTGCCTATTCTTCTCCTCAAGTGCGGCCAAATGGTCTGCTTTAACTTCTCTAGCCCTTTATCCACGTGTTGCATACTTGGCAGCTTCTTGTCTTGCATTCCTTTCTACAATCAATCAAGCAGTGGCATGCTTTGTAGTTTATTGAAGCCCATGAAGATGTCCTGGCTGATTGAGGACTCTCTCATCTTCTACTCCTTTGTCATAAACTCCTTAATTATGAACTCAATCATTAGCCATTTTTTCTATCTTTCAGATTTCTTTGAATTTCTGGATCAAGTGGAATTAGGGGATTGCCTTGATTATGAGTATTAGGAATGCACTGGTGTGTGCCCTAAAATAGTAGAAAAAGTAAAATCAGGAAGCAGAAACCAACAACTAGCTAAACACAATCAATCAACTTCAAAAGCGTATTCCCTAGCAACGCGTCAAAATTTTATGTTGCTCAAATTATACCTTCGATAAAAGTATAAAGCAATCATTAATCTAACATAGAACCCAACTAGATTGGGGTCGATCCCATAAGAAATAGAGTCGAGGATGTCTCTGTGTGTGTCATTCTAAAATAATTCATAAATATTTTCCAGTAATGAGGGATTTTAGAACGTCAAATAGTAATAAGTTGTTGATTTTGTTAGATTCATAATTAATATGAGACAAGCACTAGTACTATGTTCCTTATAACTTTATAATTTTATATGTTCTTCGTACTTAGTTATAACGTTGGGTGCTTGACAGGTAGAATAAATAGGTTATGCTTACCTAAATAGTTTTTCGCATTATTTTAGTAACTATCCTCAAGTGAGTTTTCTCTTTTCCTGACTTTTACACTACTAACTCCTATCTTGGACCCTCGATTATATTTTAAGGATTACTGACTCAAGATATTAATTAAAGGTTGATATCTCCAAAACAATATTTTTTATTTCCTTTTCTTATTCGTTACCCTTTATTTCTGTATGAGAAAATATATGGTGAGTTCTAACATCTGTAATCATTAAAAAGTAATCAAATTGAAGAGGACAATAATATATAGCCAAAAATCCTTTGAGAATCACCTCATACTATGAACACTACTTTGTTAATTCATCATGGTTCCCACAAACATAGTTGTGATATTTAGATACTCATGATTGAAAGCACACGATGATAGTTCTGAGGAAAACACATAATTATGAACTTACAAAAATAAGATGAAAATCAACAAATCACACATTGAATTAAAACCTTCAAAATTGATGTTTGTAATTCAAAGAATAATAATATGCCTCAAAAGTACCAAGAGAATATAAACTAAAATAATACCCTAATAGTAATATTGATAGACATAAAGAAAACCTATCCTAAACAAAATAGAATTTATTGATTCGACACCAAGGAAGATGAAAGGTACGATTATTGGTAGATCCAATGATCGTCCTTGGTTTTCATTATTGGATTCTTTACTTTTAAACACTAGAAAATGTTTGCTGGAATAATTCTCATGATGAGATTGTCCTTTCCACCTGCGAGCATTATTTCTTTCGTGGTTTCTACCTCTGATTTTTTATTTTTAGGGTAATCTCCCACTATATTCAGTATGTTTCCGTTGAATCATAACATAGTCATGGGAGTCTCTTGTCTAATCCTCTTTATACTTAACATCTACAAGTATGGTTTCTAAACTCTCTTCCCACATCGATCTAACAATCATTGCATTTATGTAGGATCATAGGATGCATTATCTGAAGGCCACCTGAATATCACTTCCCTGCTTCAACCAACTATAGCAATGGGATGACCGTTATTAGCTCCAAAGATCATAAGTTGGATCATCTGATGCTTTTAAGTCCTAATTTCCTGCAGTTCACTTCTTCGTGCTAGTTTGACCTATAAATACTATAAATGCACATCATACCTATATAAAATGCCCCTGTACTCGTAAATTTCCTTAGTTTTATGCATCAAAAGTGTTGCAAGATCATGGCACATCACAAAGTTTCCAGCATTCGGGACTTCTTTGCTATTAATTTAGCCTGACCAACTTGTTTGACTCCTTCTACCTTCTTCACATAATCAACAACATCATTAAAGATCTTTGTAGAAAAAATCATATGCACAGGCAAAACCTGTAAGTTAGTGTTCAGACATAAGTCACCAAATTCTCTCCTCTTTTGTACCAAGTAAATAAGTAACATAACGGGATAAGACATAAAAATTAGCCTCATAGGCTGCAACAGATATATTTCCCTGCTCAAGCTTGAAAAACTCATCCTTATTGCGATCATGAAAAGTAAAGGGTACATACTCCAAAATAGAGTATGAAATTAAGCCCATGTCAATGGAAGTAAAGTTGGTGACTGACACTCCAGATATGTTCCTCTACTAATGCTTTGCATCCTTGTAATTGGAAGGTCACAAACTCAACACCACGTTGCTCCATAATACATTTTTTATGCAGCCTCTCATAATAATTAACAATGAACTCGAATGTATCTTCAATCACAAAACCAACAAAAGTAGGAGGTTTGATTTTTAGAAACATAGTCAGCATGCCATGTTAGATCCCAATCATGACAAGACCTAACACCAAATGAGGGATAATCTTAGTCCCCAAAGACTCACCCATCCTAGAAATAAGAGTGGTAGTCAGTTGAGAACATAGAAACTAATAATCAGGCACAAAATGAGTGACTCTAGTATCGGCCAACCCACTCAAGAAAGAAAAGAACTTGTTGAATCATCTCAGAAGAGTTGCACCCCCAGGTCCCGCCTCCTCCACTTGTTCCATAACATCCTCATTCATAACCTCCTCGTAGTGATCTTGGGGTAGGAGAGGTATCTTAGATCTCTAATGAGCCTGATTAGCTATTGCTTGGGCTCCACCCCTGGCTGGTGTTGCGCTTCTTATCTTTCTTCCAATACCTCTTCCTCGACCTTGAATAGTCGGTTCCACAGTTGGAACTATTGGTGTGGGGATGTTGCTCTATCTCTGTTAACTCTAGTGTTCACCATTTGTTGATAAATTACTGAAGGGTATTAGATACCAATTTGGATCACTAGATACCAAATGTAATCACGTTATAGCACAAAAAGAAGAAAGAACGTGATAATTTTCTACAGTCCTATAGCCTCTTAAGAAAAGTAAGGACATTTCTATACCATTTCGCAAGATTCTAATATGCCCATTTTGGTACAACAGATCAATGAACCAAGGGCTCTAATACAAACTTGGTCATGCCTCAAACCCATTGCGGGTGACACCCGCACTAACCATTTAGTGGGAGAACCATCCAACCCAATTACTCAATACCAACACTTGGCCAAATTTTAAGAGAACTGGTCACTACATTAAATAAACCAATAATTTAAAATTATTCCAAAAATAAAACACAAATGTTGAAAATAGAAAATTCTAAAATACCCCTTAAAACTACAAGTCTTATACCAAAACACTACTACTACCGATAAAGGGGTTCAACCCAAAAACAACTAAAAATATTCAAGTTTGAAACAAATGGACAAGAACAAATGAAGGACTCATGTCTTCCCGAAAGTTGTAGATCACTCTTGAGTTGGAATGTGGACTGCTCTAAAGTTGAGGTCTCCATGCAGTCACTGAAAAATGCTCTACATTCAACCAAAAGAAGAGCATGTGTAGTAGTAGTACACAAAAACCAGTGTACTGGTAGGGTCATCGACCAACCCAAAATAAGAAATAATAAGTGAACAAGAATAACCATGAACACCTACCATATAACTGTTATTCAATAATCTAACACTTAGCCTTTTCAAACAACACTACAAAATTTAGTCAATAGCAAGTCAATCGAGATAAAAATCACAAGTCAAGACTATGAGTACCAATATTAACCAAGTCAACAAACCATGACTCGTCAATAATAATTTTACCTTGCCTCATATACATAAGTAAGTAGACAATGAAAGGAGATATGCCAGTTACTTGTAAATGCAGCTCTAACCACTCAATGATCCAATTTTACAATAATATAACAATAATCATAAACCCAAGTTCATTCAAGAAACTAAATATAACAAGTCAACAAACAAATCTGTCCACTCAAGAAATCGTCACACTCACTAATAACATGTAAACATATGCTAAGAGTCTTATGATCGCCCACTAGTCATGACCTGCAAGGAACAAGCTCTTGTCTATATACAAAAATTCCAAACATCTAGTGCCTATTAATATTATAACAACCAATTCCATAAATAAGTCTAAAAACCTGTACATCTCATAATAATCAATAGTTACCACAACAATCACAACCACAATGAGAATAAACAACCACACTTGTACAATCAACAAGCTTTTAATATGACCTTATTATATGTGATTTCAATGATTTACTTTCTTTGAAAATTTAGTGTAGCAAGTATACAAAGGAACATTTAAAACGCACATAGAAATGAAGTTGGGTTTCAACTACATTAAATCATCACTTACCTCAATTCAAGCTTGCACCACTCTAATAAGCTTGAGCCTTGCCTTTCTGTGCAATTTCAACTAGATTGTGGTACAAAAGAAATAATACAAATATAATTCAGTCCATGACCTCAAAAGTTCAAGGATTACAACTCAATCGCTTAACCCCCAAGATCAAATTCATGATTATTCCTCCAATTCTAGGTTTTTTTACTATTATTCAAGCTTAATTCTTTCAATTTCATGAATATAATGGTGAATTCTAAGCATATAATTATAAACAAACAACTTTTAACCAGAATCAAAGGTTTTTTCACCTAATTCACCTAATTGCACCAGAAAATTTACCTTGGTCAAGTTATGTCCTTCTCAAAACCTAAAAGCTAGTGATTCTAAGAATTAATAATCAAAAAAACTAGTTAATAGAATGGATTAGCTTATATTAATGATGAAAATTGATGAAATTAAGGTCGAAATCATTCAAAATTGCCTCTCCCAGTCCTTAGATAAATTTGGAATGAAAATAATATTTTGAGATATTTTCTACATTAATCATCGCATATCTCACTAGAGCGAAATTGATCAAATCTGACTCCTGCTATAGCAGAAAAATTATTGTTATATCGATGCAATGGTAGTTGCCTGCCACCGACTATAGCAGGGTGGGTGTGGAAAAAAATCGAGATTTCTTTTCAATTTTGTCATTTTTCAACACAGTCTCAAATTTTGACATCCTGGACTAACCTCTTTATGTCGAACTAAATATTGGGAGTTCTACTCGCCATAATTTACTTTTGAATTTTTCATTGGATTCCTTATCATCTTTACTATCATAAAATCATCTCAAAGCACTTACCCCTTAACTAATCAATTCTCATATTATCTCAAACCATACCACATTTGGATTACATCCAAGACTAGCTTAGCATGATATTTCTAACTCTTAATTTGAGAAAAATCTTAATCCAAATTTTGACACACTAGACTTTGTCATAACAATGAAAAGTTTGTTACAGATAAATAACACACTTTAATTTTAAGAGTGTTAGATACACAACAACATACATAAAAAAAAAAAACTAAATAAGTTCCAAAGGCACATGCCATCGTATGAAATGATTTTGCCTTGTTGACTACTAGAATTCTTGAAACTCTTTTCAAGCAAAGTTGTTGCATATTTAGATTTTTCTCCATTTTTTGCAATTTCATTCATCAAACAAGATTCTTATTGTTTTAAAAAAAATTAAAATTGATGATTCTAGCCTCTTCACTAAAAGTGAATTGTTACACTCGACTATGTTTAAGGTTATCATCATAACCTTATTTACTAGTGAATACACTCTTGTTCACTTTTCATATCCTACCTTAATCAGATAATCCTGCACCCTATGGTTCTTTTTCTATCAACACTTCAAAGTCTCTTGCATGTCTGCTTTAGTCATAACATAAAATACATCAATCAATCTATCTTTGCTCTTCCTATAGTTTGTACATACATTCTTCTAGAGATGTTAGATGCAAGAATAATGTGGTACATTGGGATACACTCTTAATTATGCTTTCATTATGATTCAAAAAAAACATATTTGCACAATCTCAAATGCACCTTTAAACTGTTGAAAAAATTATGTTCAAAAAGAATTATGCTTTCAACTAACTAACCCATATGTTGGTAATATACACTCTGAACTAATGAAATTAACTATAGTTATTTTAATGTGTCTTCATTAAAATCAATTATATGTACGAGATACAAATACTTGTGTTAATTTTGAATAAGTATATGCAAATTTATTTTATTAGATACTTTTCAAGTGACATACGTATACAACTTATACTTGCTCTATTCAGAGTGCTTGCTGAAACAAATGTTCCTTATATGTTGCATCCAAATGACTCCAATCTGTTATGAGTATGGCTTGGTGATACATAAATCCTCTCATTAATGGATATTGTGCTTTGAAGAAATACATGAACTCATTTGTGATGACTTATGCATCGTTATGTAAGCATAGAATAAATTGAATCCAACATATACAAGTATGCAGGTACATGTTGGCTTACCCTTCACCATCTCTATAGCCCACTCCTTAGAACTCCATGCTTTCATGTAATTTATATCCACACCCAATTCACACTTCACATCTTCAATAATGTTTTTAGGATATTTTCTTTTATTATTCACCATTTTTGGAGCAGTGATTCTACCTACCAATCAATTACAATCTGACGTTACATGCACACTCTATTCTTCAATAAACAAATATGCTCGTCACTGAAACCTCTAATTTAGAAGAATGTAAAACTATTCAAACATGATATCCTGAATAACCATCCATACTTCTCAGATTAATACTTTAGAAAATAGCATCACACATAAATACACTTTGTTAGATGTGTTAATTGTTAATAGAAATTGAATAAATTTGAAAACTGGGAAATTGCCTTACTAAATACATTACATAATGAACAAACTGATATATATTCAATGTATCTTAACAAAATTCTCTATAGCTTGACTATTCTTTTTCATGTATCTAAATTCTTTAACATGTGTCTAAACTGAAAATAGTGTATTTAGGTAGAAAATTATGTATTGTGTTTAATAATGATTCAAAGCTTAAATAAATCACTAACGCATAAAATGTATCTGAACTAAATAATATGCATAGTGCTTATATTTTATGTATTTGATAATAATGTGACTGTCCAAATATACAACGGCCAGCTATGTTTCTGATTTAATTGATTTAGGTTAACATATAAGATATGAATCCATAATCAAATAGTGACACATGAACTATCTATATGAACTATCCTTTTATTTATTGGATCTCTCATCTTTGAACTGAAATCTATGATCGATGACATTCTTAGCCATCAAAGATATAAAAGTTGCTTTGTTCTTGTACAATTGCTTCTTCTCAATAAGTTTTTCATTGCAATCAGTAATCATGTGATCAATATCCATGTCGATCACACCAAATGCCTCAATATTATCAACAACAGTTAATGCAAGTCTATCGGTTTCTATACCTTTGATACACTCAATTACACTTGTCTTTGACTCAAATGTAATCGCAGCACTATTGTTGCAACCTATTTCTTTCTCTGTTATAGTAATGCACAATGGATGCATTCCAAAATTTTATGCATGTTACTTCAATTCCATATATTTTTCACCTCCCCCCTCCCCTACGATATCGCTATGAATCTCTATTGACGTTGAATTTTCTTCGTTGTATTAGACTTGTATATTTTTTTCTTGATTCATTAATTTCAAAACATATTGATATGACAACAATGATATTTTTTTTTACTATGTATCATCTTGGATAACAATGTCATCAATTTTATAGGCATCATATTTTTCTCTTAACTCCAAACTTTTGAATGCCTAAAAAACACTGTTATGTTTGTCATAATGTATCTTAGATACATGGAGATCAAAAAAATAATTTACTTCAAAATTTAGGATGAATTACAAAAAAGAAAGCAATGTAGATGGTGATTCGATGAACTGGATGACCTGATTTGAATTTTGAATGTGGTTTGTTATCTCAGGGATACTCCATGTCCAAAAACTCGTTACAATGTGATTTTCTCTCCAATGAAGGAGATTTTCGTTACATTTCATATTTAAACAACATAATTAGTTGTCCACATATCTGAGATACATGGACATGCGCGATGAAACTATGTATCCATCTTCCTTTAATTTCTATTGGTGCAATGTGTGATATTGAAAATTAGTGGTTGAAAGAGTAATTAACTCCTATACTATTGTGTTTTATGTTGTTTATTCTTAATCTATCTATGAGTTATACAACGTTTGATAGCTGGTTAGAAAATAAGTTTTTAATCTACAAAATCAATACATGTTTTGTATGCAATTTAAAAAATTCGTATAACTGATACATGTATAAGTTATGAGGGAATTTATGATATGCAGAATAGAAGATGAAATAATTGCTACTCGCATAACTAATATATGTATTACTTATACTTGCACTATACTAATCCACGCATAATTCTAACCTACCAAAAGATCCATAATAATATTTACATTAGCAATTTAACTTTCACTGCACGAATCACAGCTATATCACACATCTTCTAGATACTCAAATGTGATGGTATCTGTTTTTTTTTTCTTACTATTTTGAAACCACGTCAAAAGAAATTACTTAATTATCTCATAACCAAGTAGAAGTAGTATTATATTAAGATAGCTGAAGTTGATAAAGAAAATAATTAAGATAGCTGAAGTTGATAATTAAGATAGCTGAAGTTGATAAAGAAAATAATTAAGATAGCTGAAAATGACATTAAATTTGAAAGGAAGGAATAGAAGAAGAGGAATGAAAATGGTAGGGTAACAAAGTTTGGTGACACGATCAAATGTTTGGGAAAAGGAAATAGGAAATGCCTACATAGAGAATTAAGAGTGGGATCAAGAGAAAAATAATAATAATAATAATAATAATGCGCAGGCGCACGCTGTGAAAGAGAAAGCTAGAGAATGACACAAAAGGTTGGTGTGTGGGAACCAAAATAGGAAAAAGAAGTCCACACACCTTGGTATTTTGGCTGAATAATAATTTATTAAGCTATTTTTATTTAATAAATATATTTTAAAAAATTGAAAAGTATTAAATTAATTATTTTTTAAATATTAAAATTATTATTGAATAAATATTAAAATTATTATTGAAATCAATTAATCATGTTTAATTTTAAATATTTAAAGTGATAATATTTTGGGACGATTTTTTAGAATTAAAAATTAAATTACAATTAAAATAGAACTGAATGAATATCAACTATCACTGAATGAATGAATGAATATATATATATATATATATATATATATAAAAAAAAAAAATATCTATATCTATAATATATTAAAAGTGTGAATACCTTTAGAAAAGTGATTTGAACTTTTTATCCTTCATTAAAAGACTCTCTTTAGACAAAATTATCTTTTCACTATTTTTAATTTATTATTTAATTATTTTTTATTATATTAATTAGACTTCCTAAAATATGGAACTCCTAAAATATATGGTAGGAGAATTAATTAATATTTTTCTTTCTACTAGACTTCCTAAAATATATGAGACTCATAAAATATATGGTAGGAAAATTAATTAATATTGAATCCTAAAATTTACGGAGGAAAATCAAGAGTTCTAAAATATAAAAAAATATATTTTTTGAAGAAACAAAAAGTACCATAAAAGTTGTTACTATGTTGTACGTAAATTGCATGAACTTGGCAAGCTATTATTATTATTATTTTATTGGAAAACTATGATTATTTTTGGAAAAAAAAAAAAGTTGCCTATTCTATTAAAAAAAATTCCATACAATTATAGGCACAACAGTATATATAAACACTAACATAAATTCTATACGAATCGAATGCCAATTTTTATTTATGAATTTCAATTGTTTATGTGTTCAATCTTAAACTTAAATTTATATTTTATAGGAGCACGCTTTTTTTTTTTTTAATCTATAGGAATTGAATGTCAATTTTTATTTATGAATTTCTTTTGTTGATGTGTTCAATCTCAAACTTGAATTTATATTTTATAGGATCACGCTTTTTTCTTTTTTTCATTTTTTGGAAAACAAACACCAAGTTGTTGAAATTATTGATATCCAAGGTATTCCTATTTAGAAGGAATTTTCTCAATTAGCAGTTATTTATCAATAATATATGATAATTTATTATTGTTAATATCAGAACACACTAACACTTTAAAAAACATAACATAAATCACAAATATATTTATCTCTATAATCATTGATACTATCAATAGTTAATTGATGATAAAATTCTATACCTAAACATGTTTTTTTTCCTAACCCTCAACTTCTTCGCTATTTTTGTCAGTATAATAGCATTCAACAAGTGTGTGTATATATATTTTCTTTGTTTTCATTCAAAATCATTCTTTAGGATCAAAATTTTCGCTCAGACAAGAATTAGTTGGATCAAAATCAAAGCTTTGTGATCACTATTAGGTTTTTTTTATAGTTTACAGGTCGTAGATGAATGTCAGTTAGCTTTAAAGAATTTTGTGTAAAGGTTCGATTTGATTGTATTATTTTGATATCTTTATTATCTTATTTTTTATTTTAATTTACAGATGCTGGATGAATGTGGGTCGACTTTGAATTTTTTTTAGGTAAAGGTTAGATTTAATTGTATTATCGTAATATCTCTATTAGTTTGTTATTTTGTAGTAGTTTACAGTTCGTAGACGAATCTCGATCAGCTTTGAATAATTTGTGTGTAAAATTTAAGTTTAATTGTATTGTTTTGATATTACTTTTATCATATTATTTTGTTGCAGTTTATAGGTGATAGATAAATATTGGTCCACTTTGATGAATTTTTTTATGTAAAGGTTAGGTTTAATTGTATTATTTTGATATCTCTATTATCGTATTATTTTGTTATTGTTTACAGATGGTATATGAGTGTCAGATGACTTTGAGAAAAAAAAATTGTGTAAAGATTAGATTTAATTGTATTATTTTGATGTCTCATTGTATTATTTTGTTGCAATTTACTCATAGTAGAGGAATGTCGATTAACTTTTAAAAATACTTTAGGTAAAGATTAGATTTAATAAATAAATTATCCATCTTTACATACTCAAAAGATATTAAATTTAATTACTATATTCATCTTTATTATTTAAATAAATTTTCTATTTAATGTAATGTTTGAACTCATTAAAGTGAGGTACACGCGCAAAGCGCGTACACCTAAACTAGTATTAAAAGTGTGAAGACCCTTAAAAAGGTGATTTAAACTTTTTGCCCTTCGTTAAAAATCGCCGCAATAGACAAAATCTTTTTTTCCCTTATTTTCTCAAATTATTATATAATTATATTTATAATATTAACTAGACACCTAAAATATATAGGAAGGAAAATTGTTAATGTTTCCATGTTGCTAAATTAGAAAAGAAAAGACTCAATTAATATAGAAAATAACTCCCATAAATTAGAAAAGGACTCGATTAGAAATTAATGTTAGGAGTTTTTTTTTTCTTTTAGAAAATAAAAGGCCGCCTTATTTTTTGAAAACAGAGAACTAATTAATGCAAACTTGATTTATTTTTAGAAAATAAAAATTTAAAACTTTTAAATCCGTATGTTTTGTCCTAACAACTTGCATATTACCTTATTTTTGGAAAGGATGTATTATTTTTGAATAACAAATAAGTAGTCAATGAAAACTTGAATTTTTGGAAAATAAAAATTTTAAAAGTCGTTTATTTTGTCCTAAAAAATTGCCTTTTAAAAGAAAATTCAGTGTTATCCTAATATATTACAAAGAATATATGTGCAATATAAATCTTATAGAAGTTCTAAATCAGATTCTTTTAGGTTTTATTAATATACTTTTATAAAAAGAGTTAGCTTTTAAAAATGGAAAGTGTGGACTCTCTACAAAAAAATATTCACCAACAATATCTCAATGTCATTGAAGTACTTTCTTCTCATTCGTTGTTCATTAGTATTTACTTAAAAAAGTTTGGATGGAATTCTATATATTGTTCTAAGGAGTTGTGTGATAACGTAGGTTTTTCGATAATTTATGTCGTAGTTGTTTATTGGTAAATGAGATTATGTTCATTCAAATATGACAAGGTGAATTTATCACACTTCTTTTTTTCGCCTAAAAATTTCATAAATTGTTTAATATTTTTGAGGTTTCAACGTCTTCGTATTTTGATTTTAATTTAAGTAGTCTTTGAAAAAAGGGAAAACTCGGTAAACTCTTCACCAACAATTTCGGTGTTATTAAGGTACTTTCTTCTCATTCTTTAATGTTTATATGGCGTTTTAATATTTTTCTTTTTAATTTTGATTTAGGTTGTCTTCGAAAATAGAAAGTCGATGCACTCTTCACCAACAATATTGGTATCATTGAAGTACTTTCTTCTCATTCATTGTTCATTACTATTTATTTGAAAAGGTTTGGATGAAATTCTATATATTGTTATGTGGAGTTGTATGATTTTTGATGTTTATATCTTAATTGAAATATTTTATGTAGAGACTTATTGCCTAAAACTTAAGTGTAAGGATCATTCAACTCTGTTGCATGACATATAAATTTTCTAAGTCTTTGCATGCATGTTGATTAATGACATATCCTATAGAACCAATAGTTAAAGAAAGGGTGCATGTTTCAGTTTCGGACAATATTTTTAAATGAAGAATTGAAGCATCACCTGATACCTTTGATAAGTAATTGAATTAATGGTTGTGTATGTGAAACAAATGTTTAATTGGACTTTAAAGCGGGATGTGTAGCCGGGCCATGAAAGTGGAGTCCGGAGAACATCCACAAAAGATAGTTTCTTTCTTTCGTTTCATAATGCTTATCGCAATTTATTTTTTGAGAGTCAAACTACATAAATTTTTATCAATATTTTAAGATATATTTTTTATCATACCAATTTAAGAAAAGTTATAGTATTTTTCGTATAATTTTTTAATATCTAAATTTTAATTTAAAATATCGAACTAATCTAATCTATTAGCGGTAGTTCAAGCAACTCATGTGGTTCTTAATTATAATTATAAGGTGAACTATAGAAGGGAAAGATCGATGAAGTTGCAATGTTACATTAAAGCTGGTTATAATTAATATAGTTGGGGTGAAGTTGATATTGGGAGAGAAAAAGAAAGTGAATATGGGGAGGAATAAGCTAAATGATTAAATTTGAGAGAAAAAAATGAGATATAGATGAAAAATTTGATTGAATTGCAGGAGGGAATAACATTTAAAGATAGTGATAAACAGAGGGTCATTAGTAATCTCAAATGCTATTTCTTTTAACCTAATTTTTAACCCCAAAAACATAAGTAACGTTTGAAATATTTCTTTTTGGTCATACTTAATAATAATATAGATAAACTACTATTATTAAAGTTTAATTGATGAAAGGTGTCTAAGAAACATAAATTGCTCATTGTGAACCATTTTCCGTTAATTCGTCACAAATTAATATATAATAATAGAAAAATGAGAGACTAGCATAACTATCTATTAAAATTAAATTATTAAAGGATCAGTTATTTAGTTAATATTATATATATATATATTAGAAAAGTGATTTGAACTTTTTGTCCTTCATTAAAAGACTTTCCTTTAGACAAAATTGTCTTTTCACTATTTTCTTCAATTTATTATTTATTTATTTATATTATATTGACTAGACTCCTAAAATATATAGTAGGAGAATCAATTAATATTTTCTTTTGTACTGATCAATTAGAAAAATACTACTAAAATAAGATAGAAAAATACTCCTATAATAGGATAGAAAAATACTCCTATAATATGACTCTATTAAGGAAATAGTTCTACAAATATTGCGATGTACTTAAACTACCAAAGAAATCGATTTACTTATTGAGAAAATATGATTGATGCTAATCTAACTTGATTCGGTTGCATGTCTAGATTGATGGATGTTGAATTTTCTAACTCTCAACTTCTTCACTATTTTTGTCAACATAATAGAATTCAACATGTGTGTATATATATCTTCTTTGTTTTCATTCAACTTATTCTTTGGGGTCAAAATTTTCGGTCAGACAAGAATTATTTTCATCAAAACTGAAGTTTTGTGATCATTATTGTATTATTTTGTTGTAGTTTATTAGAAAAGTCATTTGAACTTTTTGCTCTTCATTAAAAGTCTCTACAGTAGACAAAATTGTCTTTTTGCTTATTTTTTTAATTATTATATCATTATATTTCTAATATTTACAACGAGTCCTACAATATATGGTAAGAAAAAAATATATGAAAAATTAATATTGATAGTTTTTTTTCTCCTTGTGTACTTGAAAAAGGAGTCCTAAAATATAGAGGGGGAAAACATGCATAATAAAAAATAATATTTTATATAAAAGGTAAACAAAGACCTAAACCAAAAAAAAACTTGAAAGTTGGCCACCAAAAATAAAAAAGGAAGAAAAACCTTAATGCGTGAAAAAATCCTCAATTTTTTAAGTTTAGAAAGGATTTTGTTTAACTTTTGAATCACTTTAACATTAGGATTCTTTAATTAATTAATTAATTAATGATAGTTATTTTTTTTATTTATGTTTAGATGTTTTTCTCCAAAATTACCACATGTAGAAAAAAATAGATTTAAATATAGAAATTTTTTTAATGTATATAAATTTTCATGTGATTTGGGGTAAGTTTTTAAAATTTTAGTATGTTTTTTAAATTTATAATAAATAAATTATCTTGTATTTTTGGTAAATAGTTGCTAATTGAAGGTGTTTTTTGTGTGTGTGTGAAATCTCGATATATGATGTGAGGTGAGTTTTCTAATGTTTTAGCATGTTCTTGATATTTATATTTTTTTTTACTGTAAATGCGATTAAAGAGATAAATTTGTTTGTGATCTGAGATAAGTTTTCTAAAATTTTACTATGCTCTTAAAGTTTATAAAATAAATTATTAGGTATTCTTGATAGACAATTGTTCATTGAGAAGCACTTTTTTTGTGTGAATTTTTTATGTATCTTAGAATTGATGAGATAAATTGTTTGTGATTTAAGGTAAGTTTTTTAAAATTTTTATATGTTCTTGATGTTTAAAATTTTGATAGTATCTATAATTAAATAGATAAATTTGATTGTCATTTATTTGTAGTAAGTTTTCTAGAATTTTAGTATGTTCTGTAATCTTACAATAAATAAATTAAAATATATTCTTGATAGACAATTGCTAGCTGAGAAGTTATTTTTTGTGTGTGCGTGAAATATTGATAGTATGGTTTGAGGTAAGTTTTCTTAGACTTTAGTATATTTTTTTGTATTTACAAGAATAAATTATCTTATATTTTGATAAATAATTGCTAATTGAAAAGTTTTCTTTTATGATTTTAGTATGTTCTGGAAGTTGAAAATAATAAGTTATCATGTATTCTTGATAGATAATTGCTAATTGAGAATTTCTTTTATTATGATTTTTGTTTATAATGACATAAATAATTAATAGTTTAATATTAGCTTATTTACAATTTTTATCAGATTCTTTGAATCGTTACATTCTATCATGAGAAATTGGTTAGTCATTCTAACTTTATATGAATTCTCTTCTAAAAATTAATTATATGTAATTGTTTCAATTGTTAATAAATAATGACATATGGTATATCATTCTTATTTTAAATAATAGGCTCTAATGATTGTCTTTAATTTTGTGACACGTTATATCATTTAAATGATATAAAATTTAATCTATCGCCGATTGCTGATTTTTATAAAAAAAATTTGATTAATTTTATCCTTCAATAAAAGTTTCTACAATCACAAAATAGTGATATACTTTTTTTCTAAAATATTTATCATTTAATTATTATCTTTAGATTTAAGACTTAAAAATTAATTAAAATTTTTATTTGATATAAGTAAAAACTCATAATTTTAATATACCTAAATTAATAAGAATTTTACTAAAAAAGAAAAAAGAAGAATAAATGTGTAAATAGGAGTCAACCCATCATGATAAAATATAATAATAGGACAACAAGTGGCCTTGGTGTAGCTTAAATTGGCTCGGATTTAAAAAAAAAATAGAAAAGAATTGTAGCTAAATAGAGTAAAATAATAAGACAATTACTCTTAATTAGTGTAGGAATTGTCATAGGGGTTCAAAAAAATAAAAAGAAAACGGATAATATTGGCATAGAAATGAGTATGAAACTAGGGTTAAATTTTTTGGTTGGTTGATTTATCTATAAACCTTTTTATTTTTAAGAGTTTAGACCTAAAGATCAAGAGAACAATACTAAAATAAGTTGCTTTTGCATGCATCTCTACTTTATCGGAAATAATTGAATAATTAATACCCTATCTTTTTTTTCTATTTCATGATGAGTTAGGTTGATTTGTATTATTGAAAAGATTAGAAAGTTTTTGAAAATACTAATCAATTCCACAATTAACTTAATCAAGTTTCCTTATTATGTTTGACCCTTTAAGTTGGTCAGTGTCACCAATCCTTTATTCAAGACTTAAAAGACACCTTTCCTTCAATTTTCTCAAAAATTTATATTATTTAAATATACTTGGTATAAATTACTAGTAATGCATATCATTAGTAAGATATTATTATATTCAGAATATTATTAGTATAAATTATTGGTATAGTAATAAAAACATTATACGATTTAAATATAATTGGTATAAGTTATAAATAATTAGTACTTAATATAGTAATTTTTAAAAATACATAATATAAAGTGTTTAGTATGTTTTGAGGGAATATTGCACTCGTTTTTTTAAAATATTAGTTTAACCTCATGTGCCTCGCACGTGTAATGTTTGATTATTTAAAATTAAATGATTTTGTGTATTGCAGGGATTTTTAATAAAGTGTAAAAGTTCAAATAATTTTTCAATGATCCTTTATACTTTAATATAATAATGTAAACATAAACATATATTTTAGCGTAATCACATATATATTTTACCACCAGAAGTTTCAATTGGTTGATGAATCATCATTTTTCTGTTTGTTATGCAGTACCTCTTTCACTTGCTGCTAAAGGCTAAGAGAGACGCATCAATTTAAATCATATTTGTGGTATGATTATTTTTTTTCTATATTTAAAATCTTTTCTTGTTTTTAAAGTCAATTTTTTGCAAAATCATTGGTTACATTCTTATTAAGTACTTAAAACTTTTAAAAATTTGGTATTTCTTACATTTTTTAATATATATATATATGTGTGTGTGTGTGCGTGTGTGTATGTGTGTGTGTGTGAAGACCATTAGCAAAGTGATTTGAATTTTTTGTCCATTATTAAAAAACTATCCTTTAGACAAAACTGTCTTTTCACTATTTTATTTAATTTATTATTTAATTATTTTTATTATATTAACTAGACTTCAAAAATATATGAAACTCCTAAAATATATGGAAGGGGAATCAATTAATATTTTTTTATTGACCAATTAAAAAAATACTCCTAAAATAGGATAGAAAAATACTCCTAAAATAAGACTCTGTTAAGGAAATACTTTTATAAATATTTAGATGCACGTTAAACTAGAGAAGAAAACGGTTTAGTTGTTGAAAAAATATGATTGATGCTCATCTAACTTGATTCAGTTGCATGTCTAGATTGATGAATGCTTAATTTTTCAACCCTCAACTTCTTCACTATTTTTGACAACATAGTAGAATTCAACGTATGTATATATATATATGTATGTACGTGTATGTATGTATATATATATATATATATATATATATATATATATA
>NC_061111.1:83248339-83254013 GCF_002878395.1 Capsicum annuum
TATATATATATATATATATATATATATATATATATATATCCCTCTTTTCTATTCAAGTCATTCTATATGATCAAAATTTTTGCTCAGACAAGAATTATTTTCATCAAAACTGAAGATTTATGATCACTATTGTAATATTTTGTTGTAGTTTACATGTGTGATCACTATTGTATTATTTTGTTATAGTTTACATGTTGTAGATGAACGTCAGTCGGCTTTGAAGAATTTTTTAGATAAATGTTAGGTTTAATTGTATTGTATGTAAATCTTTATTTTGAGAATTTTTTTGTGTAAAGGTTAAGTTTAGTTGTATTATTTTGATATCTCTATTATTGTATTATTTTATTATAGTTTACAGGTTGTAGATGAGTGTCATACGACTTTGAGAATTTTTTTGTGTAAAAGTTAGATTTAATTATATTATTTTGATGTCTTTATCATCATATTGTTTTGCTGCAGTTTACAAGTGGTAAATAAATGTCGATCGACTTTAATAATTTCTTTTGGTGAAGATTGAGTTTAATTAAATAAATTCTTCAAAAAATGTTGAATTTAATTATTGTATGTTTGAACTTAATAAAGTGAGGTACATGCGCGAAACGCGTATACCTAAACTAGTATATATATATATATATATATATATATATATAGGTTATAGTTTTTAAAATTAAAATACGGTGGACGCACTAAGACCCAACAGAAATATTGAAAAGGAAGGCGCACAAAAAAAGATCCCAACAAGAATGCAACTCAATTTCAGCTACAGACAACACAACACCACTTCCATTCCCACTTTTTTCTCCATCATTGTTATCAAAGAAACAAAATTCGTTTTCACACAAATATCCAACGAACCAGGTTACTATATTAGTTGCTTCATTAAGTTCCTTTCACTTTTTCCACTCCTTTAATATATATTTCCTCTATAGATCCTATCTTTTTATTGGGTTTTGGCTAGTTTTCGCCTCGCTATTAAGCATTTGGTAATGGGTGGGTTCATTTTGTGAGCAAGTCTAGTTTAGGGTGTACTATAATGGGCAATTGCTTCTGTAGGGGACAACCTTCAATATACAGAGTCTCTTCTAATGCAAAATCTGGTGAGTCTTTCTCCTTGATCATTAGCTCCCTTAATTTTGTGCTATTTCTTGGGTCCGTTTTCCTTTTCTCCTCACAATTCTATGCAGTTTAGTAACTACTGACAATTCACTTAATTGGGTTTTGCTAATTACTTTAGCCCTGGTAAAGTCTGTTTCTTGCCAGACGATTTTCCGAATGTACTTTGATTTTCTAAAGAAAATACTGTTCTGTATCGTAATTAGCACTATTTTAAGATAAATAAGTTTCATATGTTTTCATTTTTCCTCTCCCCTCTTTCCTTATTTCAGGTTTCTATATATATAATATTGGCTTTTTGACGAGTTTCGTTATACTTGGCAAGCTCTGCAACATAAAAAAAAAAGAAAAAAGAAAAGGATTACTGCTTTTAAGTTGGATACGATTTTGCTACTTCCTTTCTACTGTTGAATCTTTTATTAGGTAAAATACATGTTATTTAATCATGATTAAGTATCTTGAACTCTAAATTCAAACACATGACATGTATGGATTGACTTGGTGTAAATACCCTGGTGTATATGAGTTTTTACTGAATCCCTACCGTGTCAAATCTTATTCTACTAGTATCAGTCAACTTTAGTATTTCTCCTCGTGCCTCACACGAAAACCTTTTCGTCCTTGAATACAAATTTAATTTCAAAGTTATCAATTCCTTTCAAATTATGCACCTTATAATTTGCTTAACTTATCACTCATGTACGGTCTAGAGATTGCTTAATCTTCATGATATGTACATGACAGTTATTTCCTTCCTTTTCATAGTCAAGGATAAATGTTGTTAACTTTGACATGGACATGATGGGGGAGGGGAAGAAAATCTCTACGTTGCGTAAATGGTTTTCTTTTTCATGAAATGGAAAAAAGATTCCTTCTTTTTGTCTATCGAGGATGAAATTTGTCAAATATGATTTATAAAAAATAAAAAATTGGATTGTAAGTGCTTTTTTTCTAATATAGGAAAATCATTTTTTTTTTTTCTGTTTGTGAATGTTAAGAATGTGATATTAAAGTAACTGCTGGGATTAACAGTCTACAAACATTCCCAAGTTTTTTCTTTTGAGAGAGAAGAGCAACTACAAACATTCCCAAGTTTTATGCTCTTGAATCAATTATTTTTGTTTAAATTAACAGATAGCTTCCATATCTAGAGTCGATTGATTTTTCTTTAGCTGGATATCAAAAGAGGATGCGTGTTCTTTTAATGTTTAATCAATGTGATCTGGAATGACACTAAAAATGGATTGTATTATGTTGTACTGTTTGCATGCAAATTATTTCAGAGGTTTTTATCATGTTTCTGATTTCACATTTGATAGTTCTCTTTGGTAGGTAGTTCAGAGAGATAGAAATCACTTATAGTTGCCATCTCTGATTCGAATCAATTCAAAATAAATGTCAATATGTGCTCCAATATCAATGGTGGATATAACATTATGTAATTTTACCTCCTTTCAGAGTCAACAAAGGATGAGAGTCCATCTCAAAAGGCAAGGATGGATCACACTAAGATGCCTTCAAATCCTGAAGAAGTAGAAGACCTGCGCCGTAGGTCAGCTACAAATCCATTGATCGTTTTCTCCTTCGATGAACTTAAGATAATGACCGGAAACTTTAGACAAGATTACATGCTGGGTGGAGGAGGATTTGGAAGTGTTTATAAAGGATATATTACTCAAGATTTGAGGGAAGGATTCCAACCAATTACAGTAGCTGTTAAGGTTCATGATGGAGATAACAGTTATCAGGGCCATAGGGAATGGCTGGTAATTAGCCTCATGAAAAATTCTCCGTAAGGTTTTTATCATTCCTTGAATTGTTTGAATAGATTTCTCACTCCATATGTTTTTTTCATGTCTGCTAGGCTGAAGTGATATTTCTGGGCCAACTTTCGCACCCAAATTTGGTAAAGTTGATCGGTTACTGCTGTGAAGCTGATCATCGGGTTCTTATATATGAGTATATGGCTCGGGGAAGTGTTGAGAACAATTTGTTCTCGAGTAAGTGTATTCAGTTCTTTTCTATGTGATACTTTAGATGTTCATTTTAATTATCCGTAGTTGTGGTAATGGAAGAATTCTAGAAGACAGTTTTTGTAGACACACGGGGACATTAGGGAGAGCTTTTTTAAGAGCCTCTTGTTATCTTATCTAGTTTCGGGTACAAGAATCTATATAATTGCAACACCAGCTTTAACAATAGTTTATGTATAAACAAGAACACCTTTGAAGTTCTTTACCACCTTCAACACAAGATTACTTAATAATCTATCCAAGAAGTGTGTTAGATTTTTGAAAATAGATGAAACAGAATTTAAGGCCAAGTCCTCCGACTTCACAGAGTGTCCTTAAGGAATAATTCCCTTCACTGTACCCGAGGTTATGGAATCTTCCTCCCAGGATAAAATGACCTACAATCCAAACAATAGCGGTACCTCAAATTGTCGGATTTTACGAACTTACTCAAGAGTTTGATTGATCACACAGAATGTTTTTAAGACAAGAAGAGAGTTTTTATTTCAGAAAAATTTTGTATCTAAACCTGTGGATGAAAGCAGGTATATATAGCCTTTATATGCCTCTTCTGAAAAGTGGCAATGGTTCACTCAAAAGGTGTGACCTTTCTTGAAAGATCATGTCTGTTGGTCCAAAGATTGCATCTTTTCTGAACAGGCAGACCATTTTATGAATCAGTGTGTCATTTCATTAAAGGATTGCATCCTTCTGAAGCATCAGTTCGAAACAGTGTATCTCTCAGAAGCATCAGTTCGAAACAGTGCCATGCATGCATATAACTGGAGGATCAAAACACAGAAAAATTTACTGTGTTTTTACTTTCCCTTCGGATTAAGTTTCTGTCGAATAAATTTTGTCCAAAAAGATAGATCTCATCGGTCGATCATTTGCTAAATCCAAATTCAAATCCAAATCCGAAGCCGAGCTGAGCGAGCGACGACGACAATGGCGCAAGACATCTCTTATTTCTTGCCTCACTTACCATGTGGAGTAAGTGTTCCTTATTTTAAACACTCACAAGTTCTCTTCTTCCACCAATGTGGGAGAAAGAGTGAACTTTCCAATTTGGGAGTACACTTTCTAAATTGGTGTCTCCCTTCTCCACCATTTTTCCTCTATTTTTTTCATTCACACTTTTTCATATACTTTGAACCCAACAATCCCCCACATGAATGGGAAATGACTATTTTTCGTAAAATTTTTATGGACAAGTATGTGATCATCAAGCAAAGACTGGTTGCATCTGGATAAGTGGGTTTCCCTTTGAACTTTCCGTAGTGAACATGCATCGGATGCACTTGGTCAATCGGTAGATTTTATATCTTTGAACCGTCGAGCTTTAGTGTACACCTAGACAACACATGTCACACAACCAACCTTTTACCGTTTATGGTTCTCACAGTTTTGTTCTTTTCAGCCATGAACACGTCCTGGTTTTATGAGAGCTTAGAGAATAAGCCTTTACTAACATTCTCCTTGAAGCGGTTTCCACTTCGCCCTCACATAGGTGATTTCTATACGTTCAATCCTATAGATTAAACTATTTGGTCAAATCTGCCAAATTTAGATAATCATTAAAAGACTTTTCACCTTAAGTTTTATCCTTGTTTACTAAATATTGTCTACATCATGAGAATGGGTTGGACAATTGACAATGTTGAACAATTGACAATGTTGAACCTGTCAGACACAACTTTGTTTGATCTCCTTGAACCTAGCTCTTAGTATCTCCAGTCTTCTAGGTAGAGTTACCGCCATGTTGACTTGTCCTAGGCCTTAAACCCATTCCCTTGGATGTCATTTCCACTTCTTCTCTAGATAGGCCTTTTGTAAGTGGATTCGACACATTATCCTTTGACTTAACATAGTCAACAGTGATAATTCCACTAGAGAGAAGTTCACTTACAGTATTATTTCTCCGTCGTATGTGACGAGATTTACCGTTGTACATCATGCTCCCTGCCCTACCTATTGCCGTTTGGCTATCACAATGTGTACATACTGGTGCCACTGGCTTTGGCCAATAAGGAATATCTTCCAAGAAATTCCAGAGCCATTCTGCTTCTTCACCAGCTTTATCCAATATGATAAATTCAAATTCCATTGTAGAGCGAGCAATACATGTCTGTTTGGATGATTTCCAAGAGACTGCACTTCCACTGATAGTAAATACATATCCACTCATGGATTTTACTTCGTTCGATCCGGTGATCCAATTTGCATCACTATATCCTTCAAGTACCGCGGGATATTTATTATAATGCAAAACATAGTCTTGAGTGTATTTAAGATACCCCAAAACTCTTTTCATTGCCATCCAATGAGTTTTATTGGGATTACTCATGTACCGACTCAATTTACTAATAGCGTATGCTATATCTGGTCGTGTATAGTTCATTATATACATTAAACAACCCAATACTCTTGCGTACTCCAATTGTGAGTCACTTTCACCTTCATTCTTTCGAAGTGCAAAACTCACATCCAATGGAGTCTTGGCAATACCGAATTCCATATACTTGACAAATTCAAGTATATGGAATTCG